>NC_060123.1:184042261-184345146 GCF_021461395.2 Schistocerca americana
CTCAGGAGTCCTCGCCGCACTAAGTTGGTATCATTAATCCCTATTAACCAAATTCTCATTAATTTTTATTTCTATGGATTTCTTTGTAATATTGTCCCAATAGCTGGCTGCTCGGCGTAGCATCTTGGGGGTCTAAAAGACGAAGGTGCGGTCTTCCTTGAGGTTATACTCAGCTGTTGCTGATTTCTTCTATGTCCCAGTGGTATGCGCCTGATGTGCTTCTTGCAGCATTTCAAAATACAGCGCTGCATTTGCCCAATGTGTTGTTGACCAAATTCACCAGCAGTGCTATGTATCATAGGTGCATTCAGCTTTAGTGGGTATCTCGGAGAGCCAAGATACTCTTTCCTCTTAGGAGGAGGTTGGGTAAAAGACGGGTTTTACGTTGGATTTTTCAAGTAGGCTTGCAGTTTTGGCTGAGAGTGGACCCTGGTACAGCACGAGAGCAGTTCTCCTGTCTTCCTCTTCATGGTCTGCTCCATCTTTTCTCATCTTCGTATTCCCTACCAATCTGTGCTTCATGGTACCCAGTTTTGCGGAACACTTCTTTCAGATGGGAGCCTTTTTTTTTTTTTTATCACAGATGACACACACTCTATATACAATGGTGATTAGTGCTAACTGCCCTTGCGCTGGATGGTGGCAGCTATTTCCATAATGAAAGTGGTGTTTTGATGGAGCTCTCAGGGGCTCAGCGTTCATTTGCTGAGTACGGGCTTGGCGACCCTGGGATTCTTGAGCTGGAGCTTGGTAAGCACCACCAGTCTCCTGTTCCCATAAGCTCTGGGCATGTGTCAGTGACCACTTTATGGTGCAGTAGTGGAATTTTGTGGGTTGCAGGGAATGGGGATCTTGGCTTGACCACTCAGATTGTGAGGATGGTAAAAACCTCTATAAAAAAATCTCAATCTCAAGGTGTGCTGTGCATTGATGAGGTGCATTGCTGTTGAGGTGGAACAGTCATTCGCAGGCAACCAACGGGGAACCTGCTGCACCTCAGTTGTATAAGGCTTACTCAGGCACACAGGGCTATGTCTGAATGAACCCTTGTTTCCCTAGCTGCTCGTGGGACTGAGATGGAACTCTCAAATTCTTCTCCTCCTCCTCCTCCTCCCAGTGGGAAGGGTGTACCGCCCTGGGAGTGTTCATACCCAATCCTCCAAACGAATGGGGGAGGCTAGCCCTCCTGGTAATCTGCATCAGTTGAATTACAGTAACAGGGCTCGAGTCATAAATCAAAATGTGTTTTTGGTCCTTAAGAGCAAGGAGGTGACATTTGATAAAGTGTCCCCCTTCTACATCCATAAAGGCTTGGAAGGATTTGCTGGAAGCCTGAAGTCTATTAAGCAACTGTGGAATGGTTCTCTGCTGGTCGAGGCAACAGGGCAAAGCAGGTGGAACTACTTACGAAGACTGAAAAATTGGGTGAACATGATGTAACTGTTGAACTGCATAACTCCCTTAACTCTACCAAGGGTATGGTCACATGCCGTGACATGGATATCAACATAACCGAACTTAAACAAGAATGGGCATGACTGGAGATAGTGGATGTAGAGCAAAGGATGCGTAGGAATAATGGAGAAATTGAGAAAACCGCCAAATTTATTGTTACCTTTAATTCTACTACACTGCCTGACCACAACATGGCAGGTTTCCTCCGACTTGGGGGTTTGGCCTTATGTACCTAACCCTGTGCGGTGCTACAAATACCAGCATTTTGGTCACACAACGCTGAGTTGTGAGGGTGAAGTGACCTGTGGGAAGTGTGGAAAGTCAGCCCATGAAGCTGGGATTGACTGTCCATCTCCAGCAGTCTGCGTTAACTGCTCTTGGAGCCACCCAGTCTGGAGCTGAGACTGCCCTGTTTTTGCAGAGAAATGAAAAATTCAAGAACTAAGTCACCATTCAGATCCCCTATGCTGAAGCCAAAAAGGAATATAAGGTGACAAATCGTCCTATCTTTACCACTTCTTATGCTTCCATGTTGCAGAAACCTGCCCCGAAGGTTGGTGCCTTGATGTAGACTTGTCCAGTGTACAACTCTTCACAACTAAGCAACTGTACTTGCATGTGTACATGCCGAGGCAAAACAAGTAAGGATAAAGCAATCCCAGCAGCTGCCAAAGAAATGACCAGCAACAGTCCTGTAGTGAGTGTCGAGAAGGCACATGATAAGTTGAGTGTCTCTCAAGGCCTCTTTTCCCCTCATCCTCGAAGGGATGGTTGCAGGGAAGCTTCACGATGCTTGGGTCAAAAGCTGTCCCAAGTGCCATCAGACGTCATTCTTTCATATCTGTCTGATGAGGAGGACATCATGGAGTTAGATCCCTTGGATCCACGCAGCTCCTCTACTCCTCCTTGCCCTACAAGTGCCTCACCTCCATGGTGCAAAGATAGGGGTAAATTAAACCACACCGATGAAATGGCTCCCATCCTATATGTACTCTACAAAAAGGACCTGAGTGGAGAGATAGTGACAGGAGGCATAGGTATTTTCCTCAGTACTGACTACCGCTCCTCGCCTCTCTCACTTACAATGACTTTCCAAGCAGTTGGCTGTATCTGTGCACGTGCATCATCCGTTGACAATATGTTCCCTGTACTTGCACCCACGTGATGCACTCGATGAAGAGGCCCTAACCAACCTTATTACACAACTCCCCCACCCCTTAATCCTATGTGGTGATTTTAATGCACACAGTGTGCTTTGGGCCTCTGCAACTACGTGCCCCAGGGGCAGAGCAATTGAGAGGTTTCTCATGTCATCATGTGCATACGTGCTAAGTGCAGGACAGAGCACTCACATGTGCACAGCAACTGGGTCGTTCTCTGCCATTGATCTCTCACTTTGCTCTCCAGCTCTTGCTCACTGGGGCATTCACAGGGGGTATTGCTCCACCTTTGATAACCTTGCCCACCTGGCGGTGGCTATACAACAGGCTTTCCTATGCTGGCATCACCTTCTAGGTATATTTTTTGACACCAAGAAGGCCTACGACACTACTTGGAGGCATCTTATCCTGGAGCAGCTTCATGAGTGGGGCTTTTGTGGTTGCCTTCCCATTTTTTTTATTCAGTTCTTCATCTCACCATGATAGTTTAGATACAGAGTTGGTGACATCCTGCCTGACCACTTTGAGCAGGAGAACGGTGTCCATAAGGTAGCGTTTTAAGTGTGACTATCATCGCCAAAGCTATTAATAGCATTATATCCATTAAGAAAAGTCCTGTCCAGTGTTCCTTGTTTGTGGATGACTTCTCTGTGTTTTGCTCTTTTTCAAGCTGCGCAATGACAACACGTCAGGTGCAACTAACTCCCGATGTTTGGATGAAGGAGTGCAGAAGAGTGGCTTTAAGTTTTCCACCGAGAAGTCTGTGTGTGTCCTTTTTAACTGTTCTCGTTCCATTTTAAACTTTCCTGAGTTGAGGATGAGAGACACTGTCATTACTTTTAAAGAGACAGTGATGTTTCTGGGTCTGATATTTGACTCTAAGCTTATGTAGTTACCACATCTTAAGGACCTGAAAGAATGGTCACTTAAGGCTTTAAGTATTTTAAAATGTCTTAGCCGCAGTACGTGGGGAGCAGACAGGACTTTTCTGCTCCAGTTTTACAGGGCATTTGTGCAATCTCGGCTCGATTATGGGTGCACAGTGTATGGGTCTTTGAGACCCTCTTATTTAAAGATGTTGGACATGGTTCACCATGAAGGGATTCGGTCGGCCACTGGGGCATTCAGAACAAGTCCCATACCAAGCATCTGTGCAGAGGTTGGTGAACCGCCACTTCATATCAGGCCACAGTTACTTACGGTGCGCCAGGCGTATAAAACACTGTCCACACCTTACACACCCACCTACCATACCATTGCTCAGCCTCCACTGGAAAGGCTCTTTTATAACCGGCAACAAGCAATGAGGCCCTATGGGATTCGTGCACAGGATTGCCTTGTAGAGATCGGTGTGAATGGTCTTAATGTTCTACATAGTGGTGGGAGCAGATTTCCAACTTGGCTTCCCTCGAGGCACAGACTTATTTTAGACTTGACAAATTTTAAGAAAGATTGTACATCATATTTTACATTTCAATATCTGTTTTTTTAACATTTTAGATGTGCATGATGGGTTCACAGTAGTGTACACTGATAGCTCCAAACAAAGGAATTCCCTTGCTGCTGTGTAATGTTCCCCGACCATGTCACCAGGATTAGCCTTCCTGACGAGTATACTGTTTTCTCAGTGATCCAGAAGGCACTGGAGCAGATGTGTTGTATTCGGGGCAAACAGTTTCTCATTTGCTCCGATTCCCTGGCTGATATATAACCAACTGTACTTGCTCCAACGGCAGGTAAGCACATGTCATTCTGCTGTGTGCCAGGTCATGTAGGGATATGGGGAAATGAGCAGGCTGATTGGGCTGCCAAGGAGGCCTGCAGAGAACAGGATATGCCACAGTGTTCTGTTCTGTCGCAGGCTGTCGTTTCTGCTCTACAGAGGAAGTGCATGCAATTGTGGGATGAGGAATAGCTGGTGGTGACAGCAAATAAGCTGCGGTTGGTGAAGTCAACAACCTGGCCGTGGCGTTCCTCCTACCAGTTGTTCACCCCCCAGGGGGTCCACAACTCTTTTGTGGATACGTGCGTGGCGAGCACGGGGCCCCGAGCCATTGCAGCCTTCTTTCTCTCCCGGGCTGCATTTCCTTTCCCTTCCCCTCCTTTCCCCTCCATACCCCTTTACCCTCGCCCTCTCCTCTCCCTCTATTGGTGTCCTTGCTTATGTTGGCCCCCGCTATCCTCCTGGTTCTGTTGGTTTTACACTCCGGCTTTGTTGCGTAATCATCTCCTCCTTTCGGCATTCCTTGGTCCCCTCTGGGGTTTGACCTCCATTCCAAAATTTCTCTTCCGTAGTGTGAGCCATTTGGGGAAGAGCACCTTACCTAGTGTCTCCGACGTGTGCCCTCCTAGTATATTCCACCTTTTCTTCTACGTCGTTGTCTGATGCTAGGGTGCATAGCCAGCACGGTAGCCAGCCCGTGTGGTGGGGTCGCTATGTACCCTTTTGGTTGAGCCCCCTGAACACACAGGGATCACACTTCTGATACCTGAGCTGTGACCTCCTCATGCATGCCTTGGAGTGGTTGCTCGTCATCCTGGAGCATCGGAACTCCCGGCAATGGCCGCCGTGCCAGACGGCCCTTGCTGTGGCTGGGTGGCGCCCGTGAAGAGAGCCCCTGATCGGAGTGGGTGGTATCAGGGCGGACGCTATGCAGATGAAACGCATAAGGGTCCAAACCTCTGGCCGCTCTTCTGCGGCCGTCTCTCTGCGTGGTACTGATTCCTCAAGTGCTGCTTCTCTTGCCCCTTCGGCCTTCCCTTCCGTGGCTACCCCCTGGGAGGAGGGTCAGGCCCGTCATCTAGGGGCAAAGCCTTTCCCCCGTTATCTAGTTTGCACCAGGACTGATGGAGATACTTTCACCAGTGTCAAACCTTTATTCTTTGTGGAACACATTGAAGACAAGTTCGGCGAAGTGGACTCCCTGAGCAAGATGCGGTCGGGTTCGTTACTGATAAAAACTGCTTCGGCTGCCCAATCTGCGGCCCTTCGTGCCTGTACCCATCTTGGCACAATTCCCGTGTCCATTACCCCTCACCAGTCTCTAAATATGGTACAAGGTGTGATTTTTCACAGAGACCTCATCCTTCAAACTGATGAGGAACTTCGGGACAATCTCGGACGGCGGGGTGTTCACTTTGTTCGGCGTGTTCAGAAGGGTCCTAAAGATAATCGTATTGATACTGGTGCCTTTATCCTGGCCTTTGAAGGGGATACCCTTCCTGAGAAAGTTAAGATTATGGTCTATCGCTGTGATGTGAAGCCGTACATCCCACCTCCTATGCGGTGTTTTAAGTGCTTGCGTTTTGGCCACATGTCTTCTCGCTGTACCCAGGACCCTCTCTGTGGTGACTGTGGACGTCCACTCCATGAGGGGAGTCCCTGTGTTCCCCCTCCTGTATGTGTAAATTGTCATGGTAGTCATTCTCCACGTTCAGCAGATTGCCCAGTCTATAAGAAAGAAAAAAAGATACAGGAGTATAAGTCTCTTGATCGTTTAAGCTACACAGAGGCCCGTAAGAAATATGCACGATTGCACCCTGTGTCCATGACATCTAGTTACGCCTTGGTTACATCTTCATCCCTTCCTCCCCCTTCCTTACCCCCGTCCCGGACCCCTCTCCTTCCCCCCTCCCCTGCGGCTCCCACACCTTCTCCTCTGGGCGCCGCTCCCCCTCCCCAGCCGGAGAAGTGTCCCACTCCTTCGGCGTCTGCCGGTCAAGGGCGCCTCTCCCGGGATGCCCCTTCCCGGCACCTTCCAGGTCAAAGGTCTGCTGCAGCGCGGCGACCGCGAGAGCCGCGGTCTATCGGCCCCCAGGTCGCCCGGTCTCTTTCTGTTCCTGATCTTGCTGCAGCTGGCTCCATTATGCCACACAGCCCTCCTCGATCTCAGCCTGAAAAGAAGAAGAAACATAAGTCCCGGGACAAAGAGCCTCTGGTGTCACCGGAGGTCCCTTCCCCGGCTTCACAACCGGATTCTGACCTGTCGTTTATGGATGTCGCCCCCTCCTTGTCGGTGACGGGTGGGGACCCGGCGGTATGACTGGATTTAGCGTGTTCAGCCCTCATTTAAACCATCGTTCTGTGGTTCTCCAATGGAATTGTAATGGCTACTATCGTCACCTTCCGGAATTGAAATCCCTTCTTTCGTCCTACTCAGCAGCTTGTGTGGTTCTCCAGGAATCTCATTTTACTGATGCTCACTCACCGACCCTCCGTGGGTTCCGTGTTTTCTGTCGAAATCGGGTCGGACCCTTGCGGGCTTCTGGTGGCGTTTGTACGTTGGTCCGTACAGACATTGCTAGCACGTGGATTCCTCTCCAAACTACATTGGAAGCAGTTGCTGTTAGGGTCCACTTAGACTCTGCAGTCACAGTATGCAATCTTTATCTCCCTCCTGACAGGACTCTTACACCTGCTGCCTTAACCACCCTTCTTCAGCAACTTCCTCCTCCCTTCCTCCTCCTTGGGGATTTTAATGCTCATCATCCTTTGTGGGGCAGTGCCTTTCCATCTAGACGAGGTCTTCTTATCGACCAATTTATTGCAGACCACGACCTGTGCCTTCTTAATGATGGCTCCCCTACTCATTTCAGTGCTGGTCATGGTACCTTTTCTGCCATTGATCTTTCTCTTTCTTCTCCCTCTCTCCTCCCTTCATTACACTGGTCGCCACACGACGACCTTTGTGATAGTGACCATTTCCCGTTGCTTATCACGCTCCCTTCCCGCTCCCCGATGGAGAGGTTACCTCGTTGGTCTTTCCACCGCGCCGATTGGCCTCTATATACTGCACAGGTCGAGTTTTCTCCCTCTTTGTCGGGTTGTATTGATGACGTCCTACGTGACGTGTCTGACGCGATTGTTCGCGCTGCTAACCTTGCTGTCCCGCGCTCATCTGGACAATTTCGTCGTCGGCAAGTCCCGTGGTGGAGTACGGCCATTGCCATTGCCATCCGTGATCGCCGTCGAGCTTTGCAACACTTTAAGAGGCACCCATCTGTAGCCAGCCTTTCTACCTTTAAGCGCCTTCGCGCTAAAGCCCGTTATTTAATCAAACAGAGCAAGCGGATATGTTGGGAACGATTCGTTTCTTCCCTTGGTTCCACTGTCCCTCTGTCACGGGTATGGGCTACACTTCGCTCTCTCCAAGGTTGCCATCGGCAGTCCACCCTCCCAGGCCTTCACCTCCCAGATGGCATTTGTACGGACCCATTAGTTCTCGCAGAACATCTTGCGACCCATTTTGCAGTGGCATCAGCGTCGGCCTCCTATCCAGCTGCTTTCCTTCATCAAAAACAGCAGGCTGAAGCTGTCACCTTATGTTTCACCACTTGTGAGTCAGAATCTTACAACGAACCTTTCACTGAATGGGAATTTCTTTCTGCTCTATCTGCTTCTCATGATACGGCTCCTGGCCCAGATTCCATTCATAACCAGCTGCTTCAACATCTCAGTGCTCCACAACGGCACCATCTTCTTCGGGTGTTTAACCGTATCTGGCTCCAGGGTGACTTCCCTTCTCAGTGGAGGGATAGCATTGTGGTTCCTGTCCTTAAGCCTGGTCAGAACCCCCTATCTGTTGATAGCTATCGGCCAATTAGTTTGACCAATGTTGGTTGTAAGTTACTTGAACGGCTGGTAGCCCGTCGGCTCACTTGGGTCCTCGAATCTCGGGATCTATTGTCCCCTTACCAGTGTGGCTTTCGAGAGGGACGATCTCCAATCGATCATTTGCTTCGCTTGGAATCCGCAGTTCGGCAGGCTTTTTCCCAGCGCCGTCATTTGGTTGCAGTGTTTTTTGACCTTCGCAAGGCCTATGACACGGCCTGGCGCCATCACATCTTACTAACCCTTCATCAGTGGGGTCTTCGGGGCCCACTCCCGATTTTTATCCGCCAGTTCCTGATCCATCGGTCATTCAGAGTTCGAGTTGGTACTGCTTTTAGTTCTCCACGGACCCAGGAGACGGGCATCCCACAGGGTTCTGTCTTGAGTGTCCTTCTTTTCCTCATTGCTATCGATGGACTTGTGGCCTCTGTCGGTCCCTTGGTCGCCCCTGCCCTGTATGTGGATGATTTCTGCATTTGGGTTAGTTCCTCCTCGATGCCATCTGCAGAACGGCAGCTCCAGGTGGCTATACGGCGTGCCTCTGCATGGACCCTCTCCCACGGGTTTCAATTCTCTCCTTTAAAATCGCGGGTGGTCCACTTCTGTCGCCATACTACGGTCCACCCTGATCCAGAGCTCTATCTCGCTGCACAAAGATTGCCTGTGGTTCCACAGTTTCGTTTCCTAGGTCTTCTTTTCGACAACAAGCTCACTTGGCTGCCCCATATCAGACTCCTGAAGGTAGGATGTTTCCGTAAACTCAATGTCCTTCGCTTCCTTGCCCACTCCTCCTGGGGTGCGGACCGTTCCCTCCTCCTCCGTCTTTATCGTGCTCTAGTTCTGTCACGTTTGGACTATGGTTGTCAAGTTTATGGTTCAGCTGCTCCTTCCACGCTGCACGTGCTGGATCCAGTCCACCATCGTGGTATCCGTTTGGCCACCGGTGCCTTCCCTACTAGCCCTGTTGATAGTCTCCTGGTTGAAGCTGGGATCCCCCCCCTTTCTGTTCGGCGGTCACAGCTTCTGGTGTCTTATGCCCTTACTATCCGTTCTTCTCCCGCTCATCCTTCCTATTCTATCCTATTCCCAGACCATGGACGTCGCCCGCCTGACTCCCGCCCTCGGGCGGGTTTACCGGTTGGGCTGCGCCTTGCGTCTCTTACCCGTGATTTTCGGCTTCCTTCTTTGTCCTGTCTTCCTCGCTCCCTCCCCTCCACCCCTCCTTGGTTAGTTCCTCGGCCTCGAATTCGGATGGATCTCCGCCGCGGTCCGAAAGATTCCATCCCCCCGGTGGTGTTCCGTTCCTTTTTCCGCCAAATTTTATGGGAGTTTCGGGATGCTGTTGTTTTTTACACTGATGGCTCTAAATCTGCTGATCATGTTGGGTATGCCTTCACGTCCTTTGTTGGAACGGAAAATCATCTATTGCCACCCTCATGTGGGGTGTTTACTGCGGAATTGATGGCAATTTCCCGGGCCCTTACCTTTATTAAACAATCCCAACACAACCGCGTTTTGTTATGTACGGACTCGATGAGTGGCCTTCTTGCTATTGACCGGTGTTTTTCGCGCCATCCCTTGGTCTCTGCCATCCATGACCATCTCGCTGATCTTCACCGTGCTGCTTGTTCCATTGACTTCCTATGGGTCCCGGGCCATGTGGGTATCCCGGGTAATGAGCTCGCTGATCGTTTGGCTGGGGGAGCAGTTACTTACCCCCCGTTTTCTGTAACCCCTCCTGCAGCGGATTTACGGCTTCACATCAAATCCCACTTTGCACAGTCATGGGCCAATTCTTGGGAGGCTACTCCACTGTCTAATAAACTTCGTGCCATTAAGGTGAATACAGGCCCATGGCGTTCTTCCTTTAGCCTCTCCCGCAAGGACTCGACCACACTGTGTCGTCTCCGCATTGGCCATACCAGGCTGACCCATGGTTTCCTTTTGCGTGATGAGCCACCCCCGCTATGTGGTTGTGGAGCCTTCCAGTCAGTGGCCCACATTTTGGTTGAATGCCCCCTTCTTTTGGCTCTGCGTGCTAAGTACAGACTCCCCCACACTTTACCTTTGATGTTGGCTGACGATTCCCGGATGGTCTCTCTGGTTCTAGATTTCCTCCGGGAGAGTGGTTTTTATTCTCAGTTTTAAAGTTTTTAATCTCCCTCTGGTGTTGGGGCAGGGCGGTGAGTGTTTGGGTGTCTCCCACTGTAGGCAGTGTTCAGAGATTCCCGATTCACCTCCCTGACCGGAATTCTCTTTTCTTTCCCTTTTACTCTGTTTTTACCCCTTCTTTTTAAGGATTGGTTAGTTTTTCTATTCCCATACGTACTTTCTGCATTATAGCAGTTGTACCTTTTAAGTCACAGGTGGTCTTGCCTATGCTGTTTCAGCATAGTGTTGGGTTCGTTCTCTTGCCAACTTCCCTCATTTGTTTTTACTAATGACAACGTGACTGCCCTTTTACGTTTCCCCTTTATCCGTTTTATTTTTCTGACTATACTGAGATGTCCCGTTAGCAGAATGGAGTCTATTTGAAACAAGGGACTGATGACCTTGCTGTTTGGTCCCTTTAATCTCAAACAACCAACCAACCAACCAACCAGTTGTTCAGGTGGAATGAACTGACCATCACATGTCTTAGAATTGGGCACTGCTCTCTCACACATAGCTTTTTACTATGGCGAGAGGCTCCCCCATTTTGTGATGTTTGTGGCGTGCACATCTCTACTTGCCATATTTTAACAGAGTGCATTTTAAATGGTGATGAGAGGGCAGAAACAAATATTGGTAGGGATCTGCCCTCGATTTTAGCTGATGAAATGAGTGTGACTAAGGTTTTAAAGTTTTGTGGTGTGTCCTGATGCTAGTCTAAACTTTTAGGCTGCAGGTTTTAGTGTGTTGCAGAGTGGCTGCCTTATCCTTTTTTATTCTTGTGGTCAGCCAGCCATTTACATCTGCTATATTGTTTTGCCTCCTTATACCACTTTTTTCCTGTGTCGTTAATGTTTTACTGTTGACACAATACTTCATTCCGTGGTTCTGTGCAGGTACACACAGTTTTCCAACTTTTGTAACTTGTGTTTTATGTGCTATTTTATCTTCCTGTTTTGCGTATTTTACTGACACTCATCTCGTGTTTTGATGGATGTTGTTAAGGTGGTCCAGAACCTCATCCAGTGCCTGGCTGCCACGCTCTCCCACTACAGAAGTATTGTTTATGTAATGGAAGACATACTTGGGTTTATGCCAAGCAGTTTGAAGGGCTTTGTCGTCAGTATGTTCCATGTAGAGATTTGTGAGCCTGGGAGTCATTGGCGACCCCATGGTCAGTCCATCCGTCTGTTCATAATACTACCTATTGCACTTGAAGTAGATGATCATCAGTGTGTGTTCAGAAAGTTTAAATGTTTGCAGCTCAAAATGTTTGAGTCAGGAGCACCAAGGAATCCTGAAGAGGTACCCTTGTGAATAACAATGTAATGTTGAAGCTCATGAGCAGGTCACCCCTATGTAGTCACATGTCTATAAGTGCTTTCACGAAATTGGCCGAGTCTTCACATGGTGACTACAATGTCCTACAAGTGGTTTTAAAAGCATCACGGGTTTTTTGACCAATCCTCAGTTGTGTGAGTTAATGGTGTTGATTATTTCCACATAGTCACCCCTTCCTTGTTGATTTTTGGCAGTCCGTACAGGCTTCGCATGGCTGTTGCCTGGAATACAGCCTCTAATAGATCTGAACTCTACAACCGAGCCAAGAAGTCCCTGGTGGAGGATGCTTTAAAAATACAACCAAAAACTGTCTTCTGACCTCGTCGTAAGGTGAAAGAGTACCTTGGCTCTGTGTCAGAGCCACTAAAACTGAACATACCCAGGATATTCAGCATTGCCTGTGAATGTGGCCAACAATACTTCGGGCATATGCAGCACTGTGTTTGGAAATGATGCAAGGAGGACATATAAGTGGGATACACACAAAAATCAGTACTAGCAGAGCATAGCTTCAAGGAAGGTCACACCTTTGGCTTTCAGAACACCAAGGTGCTATGCCGAGTAGCTGACTATTGGGACAGTATTATAAAGGAATCTATAGAAGTAAGGATTCATAAGGACCTGGCTAACTGGAACAGAGGTGCAGGCACTGTATCCTGAATTAGCCGCAATACGATAAGAGCTTACCCAGCACCGTCCAACATCCAAGACACATCTGGAATATCCAGACAAAGATGGAAGAGCAACCTCATCCCCCCCCCTTGCACCGGATGAACAGCACTCAGACACCTGCAGCCAGGTGGAGTGAGGCCCTCTGTTAGTACAAATAACACAGTAACTGAAAAATGTAGGACACTTGACAAGATATGACAGGTATGATACTCTTCAAAACGTCATGGTATTTTCACACTGCTACTCAGTTGGAAATTTCGAAAGCTTTTCATCAATAGTACACACCAGCAAAGCGAAACTGCTCAGCACATTGGCTTTCCTTCAATGGTGTTGACATAAGAAGATCCAAACTTGATTTGTGGAACTACAACACCAAGTGCAATTGAAAAGATGACTGGTTGTACGATGAGCTGCCGTGGCTACTGAGAGGGAGCATATTTGCTCTACATGGAAAGAGCTGAGGAAGAATGTGCATACCTGCTTGTGTGCCACCTTCGTATGCACTATCAGCACACACTTGGTAGCAGCCAGACTGCAGCTCTTACACTGACAGCGAGGTACAGAAATAGTTGCTGCCGTGCCTTGGTAATTTTGACAGACTGTTGAGAGTTTAGGTGTTTAACAAGGACCTGAATAACAACAGAGCTATTGTGAGTTTCACAAAGAAAGTACGGTACATCAGGCAGGACTTCTGAAAACGAACATGACTGCAGTGGAATGGGAGATGACTGCAGTGGAATGGGAGACTCTTTGATCACTGACACACGATGGTGATGCTATGTTTCTTCCAGCAAACAAAGGAACTACAATGATGCTGCTGTGCACCGACGACTATCGATGGAAAATAAGTGTGCTGCTACAGGATCCAGCCTACAATAAGCTCAAGAAGGATCCAGGTTTGACTACGACCTGGAAAATGGTAGCTGTGTTGGGTTGCTTGGATCTGTCAGATGCAGTGAAGAAGTGACACCAGGCCTGTATGGACAGCCCAGAATGATCAAGGAAGGGGTGCCTCTGTGACCAATACTCTTCACCATTAATTCACACAATTGAGGACCGGCTAAAAAGTCTGTGATACTTGTGAAACCACTTGTGAGACCTTGTAGTAACTGTGCGAAGACCTGTACAGTTCCGTGAAATGCTTAAGGACATGTGATTGCAAAGTGATGACCTGCTCATGGGTTTTGACGTTACATTGCTTTTATACATAGGGTAAACACTGAGCTAAATTTCAAAGTGGTGTGAGGATTACATCATGAATAGTTTGGATCTCTTAGAGAAATTAGCGATAGCAGAGGATAGCCTCAAGGAAGGCCACACATTTGACTTGAACAGAACAGTGAGGTGCTGTACCAAGCAACTGGCTATTGGGACAGTATTATAAAGGTATCCATGGAAATAAGGATTCATGAGAATTTGGTCAGTAGGGATGAACAATGCCATCTTAATGCTGTATGGAATCCCCCATTATTGGAAGAGTGAAGAGAGTGCACCCAGCACTGCCCAACACACAAGATGCATCCGGAAGCCCAGACAGGTATGGGAGCACAGCATCTGGCACACCTGCTACCCCTACTACAGCAGCCTCACCCTCCATCCTGTCCACTGGCCAGACAGCACCCAGCTGCTTGCAGTTCGGTGGAGTATTGGGGGCACAGTGATTGTATAAATAGTACATGATGTGCAAGATCTTTACATTTCGTTAGATGATGATGAATATGACACTCTTCGAAATGTCACAGTATTTTAACACACCGCCCAGCTGAAAACTCAAGAGCTTTTCATCAATAGGGGGTGTCAAGGTATTTTCTGATAGTTGGGGAGAGCAAGAAAACCCATTCTAATCTGAGACAGCTTTCAACAAAACCATTAAGCAAATAATATGTGTTCGATTGTGGGCGAAGGTCTTAGGCAGCCAGTACTACATTGTTGTACAAAGAGAAAAAGCTCATTAATTTTAGAAGTTGTGAATATGGACCCAATTTTAACATCCTGCTTCTTGGAAACAATTTCGTTCCTTTAATTTTCAAAAAGACATTGGTTTACTCTTCTCTGAGATCAGTTACCAGCAGTAGTTCAAATTTACTGAAAAATAAATAAGAATTGGCCATCGATAAACCTCTTTACTACTACTACTACTACTACTACTAGAACAACAACAACAACAACAACAACAACAACAACCACCACCACTCCCACTGATGTTGTAAAATCCCTGTGATAATTTATTTGAAACAGAAGAGGGCATTTATTTTTAGACTCAAAAAATTTTACAAACAATTCCGGAACATAGCTTTTTATAGTTCGAGAAACAAATGTTTCATGACATCTGTGAAATTAATATTCCCAGCTATCTTGACAAACAAGGAGGAGGAGTTGATGGATTAGTCTCAACTATTTTAAATTGTGTCAAGCTACTGAATGACATGTCAGAGGACGTTGACACTATTGGAATAGTCATAATCAGAATAATTTGGCGAATAACTTCCTGAAACAGTTCTTTAACTCTGACGTAATCTGCAGTAAGTTGTCCTCAGAATAGAGAATGCATGGTTGGTTTGTTAATCAGTTGTAATGATTCACAGCATTTTGTGCTGTGCATGCAGCTGTCCAGGTTAAAGTGTGTTGTGTGTACTCCAGGCAACTCTTCCAAGAGTAGTGGAGTATCTGTTTGGGAGGACGTACCAAGTATCTCTTCAAGACTGCATAGTCACTTTAGATCCTCTTGATTGAGCTTATAAATCCGTTTCAGAAAGAGATCACGAATATTAAACATATCTTTCTTGAATCTTTGTTCAAACAAGCTTTCAGAAACTGGTGATTTTGCTGTGTGTTTCAGTCTTGCGGTATTTTTCTTGTCTGAGAGATGGTTGGGTCTCTCAGATTTAGTTTCTGAGACGCTAACAGCATATCAAACTTATGATGTAAAATTTGTGAATGGCTGCGGTAAAAGCTATGGGTAACTATATATAACTTGAGTATGCTTTGAACACCATTTTAGATTGGCGCCTCTTACCTCAAATGTCTCTTCTTGGTGAGTTATTGTCTTATTACTTCATTTTGGTGGTCCAGATTCACCATGTCACTGTTGAGCTTGAATGTTCAGCTTTTCTGGACTTTGTTCCATCTTGCAGGGAATGCTAAATGAAAGATCACAACTTCTAGTCCGAGCTGTGAAATGACTTTGAATGAACTATCATTTGAACTCTTGCATATTTTAAAGTTCATTACTTCTCATTAACGTATACACTGATGAGCCAAAATGTTATGGCCACAGCCCACTGTGATGTTGGATGTCACCTGGTGGTGTTGTGGCCATGTGATGTGGTAACAAAAGTATGAAACTGGAGCAGACTTGGACGGCGAATCACTCTGGTGAAGATAAGGCTGCAAATGGGGGAATCCATTGAGATAAGAGACTTTGATGAAAGCCAGGTTATTATTATTATGCAGAGCCTATGAAAGAGTATCTTGAAAACAGTGAAGCTGATCGAATGTTCATGTGCTGCAGTCGTGAGCATCTATGGAAACTACCACTAGGTGCTAAATGGTTGGACATCTATGACCCTTCACAGAACGTGGGGTTCAAAGGCTTGTCTGCTCTGTAAAGTAGGATAGATGGTGATATTTGGCATCTTTGGCAGAAGAGCAAATTAGTGCTGCACGCACAAGTGTTTCAGAACACACTGTTCATCATACATTGTTGAATGTGGAGCTCCGCAGGAGACCACCCCTATGTGTTCATATGTTGACGCAATGACATCATTTACAATTGCAGTGGGCATGGGACCATTGGCATTCGACCATCAAGCAGTGGAAAAGTTTTGGCTCTTCAGGCGAATCACATTTTTGTTACATTAGGTCAATAGTCGTCTCCACAAATGCCATCATCAAAGTGAATGACTGCTCAAAACATGCAGTGTGCCACAGATGCAGGCTGGTGGGAGCAGTATTATGCTGTGGGAGACATTCTCCTATGCTTGCATGGGACACGTGGTAGTAATCGAAGACACGCTGACTGCTGTGAACCACCTGCATTTTTTCATGCTTGATGTCTTCCCCGATGGTGCAGTCATCTTTTAACAGTATAATTGTCCATGAGTTGGAATCAGAACCAAGCTACAGTAGTTTGTAGATCATTATATTTAACTCACATTAATGTCTCGGTGACCAAATTCACCTGATGTAAATGCTATGACACTCACCTGGGTCACTATTGGGTGCCATCGCTTTGTACGCAAATCAGCAGCCAATTGTTTACTTGTATTACATGACCTGTGCATAGCTGGCCAATGCCACATACCTCCACAAAACTACCAACAAACTGTCAGATTCCTGATACGCAGAGTCAATGATGTACTTTGTTCCAAAGATGGACAGACAAGCTATTACACAGGGGTCATCAGTGTATTAAAGTAGCTAAAATGGCCTACATCAATGATAAGATACATCACTTGTTAAAATACATCTGCCTTCAAAGATGTACAGGCGGTCGATGGTATATTCAACCCATGACACCTTCAGCTGAAAGCATCTTGGTCTAAACATGTGCACCCAGCTGGTAGATGCTGTGCGTTCACCACCAACATACCTCAGCTCTCCCATTGCATCTGTGCCAGAATAAAGTGTCATGGACAGTGTACCTATTTCCTCTACCGCGATCATCTTTTACTGGGACAATTCTTCATTGTGGAACAGGATACTTGCTAAAACATCGTGATAAACTACAAACTCTTCTTCAGTCCGTTGGTTTGCAATATTTCCTTTTAGAACATCTACAGAACACTTTGCCTAATTGAATTAAAATCTGGATTCTGTAGAGATCTGGTCAATGCATAATTTAAACACATCAGCAGACAGTCTCAAACATTTTGAAATGCTTTATATAGCCCCATAGGAGACTGTCTTTTTTATTTAACTGTGCTTTGTGCGTTCAGTACTTTTGTCACTGTTTTCTTGACCCAGCCATAGCTTTATCTCAATTGTTTCAAAGATTTTACCCTTACAGCTCAATGGAGGGTAGACACTTTGGGATCAGCCATTGAACTTTGGATTTGAATTCAACTTGTTGACACCATATGGTAGTGCAACATCTGCCTACATATTTTTCCGTTCCGTGGATACCAGAATTACGTTTCATGCCTACCAAGACCTCACAGCTTCTTGGAACTTCCTTTAGTGCAAGATACATACAATGGTTACTGCAAGGGCAGGGACTGTTGAAACTAAGTTTTGAAAATACTCACAAGTTGCACTTAGAGTCCTTTATTTACTGGTTTTGCTCTTCAAATGAACAAGTGCATCATCAGAATATACTCTGTAAAAGCTACAATTTGAGATACACTATACTATGGATGTAACATATACTATTTACAGTCAATTTAATTTTTAGTGACATTAGTGACATCAGTGTCATCATTTGCTACTGTACTTTAAACATACACTACTGGCCATTAAAATTGCTACACCAAGAAGAAATGCAGATGATAAACAGGTATTCATTGGACAAATATATTATACTAGTACTGACATATGATTACATTTTCACCCAATTTGGGTGCATAGATCCTGAGAAATCAGTACCCAGAACAACCACCTCTGGCTGTAATAACGGCCTTGATACGCCTGGGCATTGAGTCAAACAGAGCTTGGATGGCGTGTACAGGTACAGCTGCCCATGCAGCTTCAACACAATACCACAGTTCATCAAGAGAAGTGACTGGCGTATTGTGACGAGCCAGTTGCTCGGCCACCATTGACCAGACGTTTTCAATTGGTGAGAGATCTGGAGAATGTGCTGGCCAGGGCAGTAGTTGAAAATTTTCTGTATCCAGAAAGGTCCGTACAGGACCTGCAACATGCGGTCGTGCATTATCCTGCTGAAATGTAGGCTTTCGCAGGGATCGAATGAAAGTTAGAGCCATGGATTCTAGCACATCTGAAATGTAATGTCCACTGTTCAAAGTGCCGTCAGTGCGAACAAGAGGTGACCGAGACGTGTAACCAATGGCACCCCATACCATCACACCAGGTGATACGCCAGTATGGCGATGATGAATACACGCTTCCAATGTGCCTTCACCACGATTTCGCCAAACACAGATGCAACCATCATGATGCTGTAAACAGAACCTGGATTCATCCTAAAGAATGACTTTTTGCCATTCGTGCACCCAGGTTTGTCGTTGAGTAAACGATCGCAGGCACTCCTGTCTGTGATGCAGCGTCAAGGGTAACCGCAGCCATGGTCTCTGAGCTGATAGTCCATGCTGCTGCAAACGTCCTCAAACTGTTCGTGCAGATGGTTGTTGTCTTGCAAACGTCCCCATCTGTTGACTCAGGGATCGATACATGGCTGCATGATCCGTTACAGCCATGCGGATAAGATGCCTGTCATCTCGACTGCTAGTGATATGAGGCCGTTGGGATCCAGCACGGCATTCAGTATTACCCTCCTGAACCCACCGATTCCATGTTCTGCTAACAGTCATTGGATCTCGACCAACGCGAGCAGCAATGTTGCAATACGATAAATCGCAATCGCAATAGGCTACAATCTGACCTTTATTAAAGTGAGAAACGTGATAGTACGCATTTCTCCTCCTTACACGAGGCATCACAACAACTTTACACCAGTCAACGCCGGTCAACTGCTGTTTGTGTATGAGAAATTGGTTGGAAACTTTCCTCATGTCAGCGCGTTGTAGGTGTCGCCACCGGTGCCAACCTTGTGTGAATGCTCTGAAAAGCTGATCATTTGCATATCACAGCATCTTCTTCCTGTCGGTTAAATTTTGCGTCTGTAGTACATCATCTTCCTGGTGTAGCAATTTTAATGGCCAGTAGTGTAGTTCAAACATAAGTTTAAGTACTTAGTACAACCAATTTAATCTTTAGTGCTATTGGTCAACTTTAAATACAATCTTTAGTGCTGTCAACCAACTTTAAATGCAAGTCACCATTCTGGAAATAGAATACGATGTGGAATCCAAAATTTTCGGGACTGGTGTTGCCCATCTGGAAAGTAGGAGTAGTAGATCTTTGCACCGCTAGGTGGCGAGAGCTGCATATCTGAGGAGTCAGTGTGTGGAGTAGCTTTCAGCTGGGAGGATGAGTTGCGTGTCCACAGTGATTCTCATAATACTCTGTGTTTGGTGTGTGGTGATTTTACAATGGATCCACGAACAGAACAGCTTGTGTGTATCAAATTCTATGCGAATCTCGGGAAAAGTGCTATGGAGACCCTTGGAATGATTCAACAAGTGTTTGGGGGACAGAGCATGGGCTGTACGCATGTGTTTGAGTGGCATGCTCGGTTCACAGCCGGCTGTACAGATGTCGAAGATGACGCACACACTGGAAGGCCCGTTAGCCACACAATGCCAGACATTGTTGCCAAACTTCAACAATTGGTTTGTGCGGATCGACATTGAACCATTCAAGACCTTGCAAATGAAGTGGTTATTGGTTACGGGACATGTCGATGAATGTTGACTGATGAATTGGGAGTGCATCGTGTCGCCACAAAATTTGTGCCAAGGATCTTGACTGCCAATCAGAAAGCACAGCATGTTGAAGTGTGCACGGACCTTTGTCAGACTGCATCTGATGATCCAACCTTCTTGTCACGGGTTATCACCGGCGACGAGAGGTGGATGTACGGGTATGACCAAGAGACAAAGCAACAGTCGTCCCAGTGGAAGAGCCCAGGTTCTTAAAGACCCAAAAAAATGAGACAGGTGAAGAGCAAAGTGAAGAGCATGATCAACGTTTTCATTGATACCAAGGGAATTGTGCACAAAGAATTCATCCCACCCAACCAAACAGTGAATTCCGTATGCTACTGTGATGTTTTGCGATGGCTTCGTGGAAATGTACGGCGATGACGGCCTGAACTTTGGCATCAAGGGAACTGGGTGCTCCATCATGACAATGCACCCTGTCACATGTCCTTGCTCACCAGGACCTTTTTAGCAAAAAACAACATGGCGCTTTTACCCCACCCACCGTACTCATCAGATTTGGCACCTTGTGACTGTCAGTTCAACACTCTAGAGAGGGTTCAAGAAGCATCGCTGGCGGTGATAAACACCCTCAAAGAACAGGACTTCCAGAAAAGTTTGACCAGTGGCAGAAGTGCTGGGACCGGTGTGTACATGCGGATGGGAACTACTTTGAGGATGGGAACTACTTTGAGGGAGATGGTGACTATTAGTGCAAAGGTAAGGTTTTGAACAGATGGCAGCAACAGTCCTGAAAATTTTGGATATCACCTCTTATGTCCTTTACATAACATAGTATAAGTTTTCTGTATTATCACAATTTATGTCTTTTACATTGTATGTTCATATGATGCTCTTGTTCATTTGAAGAGTGAAACTGGTAAATAAAAAATACTAAGTGCAGGTTGCGGCTTCATGTTAACACCTTTTCGCTCAGTTGTGGACCAACTCTTGGCAGCCAGTGACCACCTCCATCTATTAAACTTCATATGATTAAGGGGACTGCCGCCATGTGGTGGTCTTCCCTCCAACTCTTCCGACAGGAATCTACCATCCTCTGCTGCCTTTGTATCAGCGCCATACCAGGTTGACCCATGGGTTTTTGCTCCATAATGACCCCTGCTCCCTTTGTAGTTGCTGGTGCAGCCCCCGCCCCCCCCCCCCCCCCCCCCCCCTCAATGGTGATCTATATTTTGCTGGACTACCCCCACCTTTTGTCCTTTCACACTAAAAATGCTCTCCCACTCTCCTTGTCACAGGTGTTAGCAATGACCCTTTCATGGTTACATCTGTGTTCAGCTTTTTCGTGACTGTGTTTTGTCCACCCAGATTTAAGTACCTAAATTCCCTTCACATATTGGAGCCCTTCAGTTAGCGATGGCTTTGGTTTGGGAGGCCTTTGGCTGTGCCTCCATACCATCCAGGTTCCCCCTACACCCTTTTCCCTACATTTTGTTTGTTCTTTTGTGTCATTTTGTTTCCCTTTTCCTTGCGCTTTCTTCCCCTGGTGTTCTCTCCATTGTCCTGGTCATAGTATGGAATGGGGATCTGGATGGGTCGGTGGCAGTGCCAGCGCCCCAGCACGCGTAGCATCACTGGGGCACTTCCTGCTCTTGCCCTTTACACCCTCCCTCGCCCACCTGTTCTTTACCCTTCCTGCTTAATAATTTTTTGTTTGCTGTAAAGTCATGTCAAACAACACCTGAATCTGTTGTACCTTATCCTCTTCTACCTTTTTTGTTTCGATGTTCCACCATGTTTTCTTCTATACATTGTTTTAAATGTCTTCCTGTCTACTTATAATGTCTTTCGGCTGAAGAGCAGCACCAATGCTGCTGCCAGCCCGCCCCAGATGGAGAATAGGAAATACAGTGTTGTTGTTGTTGCTGTTGTGGTCTTCAGTCCTGAGACTGGTTTGATGCAGCTCTCCATGCTACTCTATCCTGTGCAAGCTTCTTCATCTCCCAGTACCTGCTGCAGCCTACATCCTTCTGAATCTGCTTAATGTATTCATCTCTTGGTCTCCCTCTACGATTTTTACCCTCCACGCTGCCCTCCAATACTAAATTGGTGATCCCTTGATGCCTCAGAATATGCCCTACCAACCGGTCCCTTCTTCTAGTCAAGTTGTGCCACAAATTTCTCTTCTCTCCAATTCTATTCAATACTTTCTCATTAGTTATATGATCTACCCGTCTAATCTTCAGCATTCTTCTGTAGCAACACATTTCGAAAGCTTCTATTCTCTTCTTGTCTAAACTATTTATCGTCCACGTTTCACTTCCATACATGGCTACACTCCATACAAATACTTTAAGAAACGACTTCCTGACATTTAAATCTATACTCGATGTTAACAAATTTTTCCTCTTCAGAAACGCTTTACTTGCCATTGCCAGTCTACATTTTATATCTTCTCTATTTCGACCATCATCAGTTATTTTGCTCCCCAAATAGCAAAACTTCTTTACTACTTTAAGTGTCTCATTTCCTAATCTAATTCCCTCAGCATCATCTGACTTAATTTGACTGCATTCCATTATCCTCGTTTTGCTTTTATTGATGTTCATCTTATACCCTCCTTTCAAGACACTCTCCATTCCGTTCAACTGCTCTGCCAGGTCGTTTGCTGTCTCTGACAGAGTTACAATGTCATTGGCAAACCTCAAAGTTTTTATTTCTTCTCCATGGATTTTAATACCTACTCCGAATTTTTCTTTTGTTTCCTTTACTGCTTGCACAATATACAGATTGAATAACATCGGGGGTAGGCTACAACCCTGTCTCACTCCCTTCCCAACCCCTGCTTCCCTTTAATACCCCTAGACTGTTATAACTGCCATCTGGTTTCTGTACAAATTGTAAATAGCCTTTCGCTCCCTGTAGTTTACCCCTGCCACCTACAGAATTTGAGAGAGAGTATTCCAGTCAACATTGTCAAAAGCTTTCTCTAAGTCTACAAATGCTGGAAACGTAGGTTTGCCTTTCCTTAATCTTTCTTCTAAGATAAGTCGTAGGGTCAGTATTGCCTCACGTGTTCCAACATTTCTCCGGAATGCAAACTGATCTTCCTCGAGGTCAGCTTCTATCGGTTTTTCCATTCGTCTGTAAAGAATTCGCATTAGTACTTTGCAGCTGTGACTTATTAAACTGACAGTTCGGTAATTTTCACATCTGTCAACACCTTCTTTCTTTGGGATTGGAATTATTATATTCTTCTTGAAGTCTGAGGGTATTTCGCCTGTCTCGTACATCTTGCTCACCAGGTGGGAGAGTTTCGTCAGGACTGGCTCTCCCACGGCCGTCAGTAGTTCCAATGGAATATTGTCTACTCCGGGGGCCTTGTTTCGACTCAGGTCTTTCAGTGCTCTGTCAAACTCTTCACGCAGTATCATATCTCCCATTTCATCTTCATCTACATCCTCTTCCATTTCCATAATATTGTCCGCAAGTACATCGCCCTTGTATAGACCCTCTATATACTCCTTCCACCTTTCTGCTTTCCCTTCTTTGCTTAGAACTGGGTTTCCATCAAAGCTCTTGATATTCATGCAAGTGGTTCTCCTTTCTCCAAAGGTCTCTCTAATTTTCATGTAGGCAGTATCTATCTTACCCCAAGTGAGATAAGCCTCTACATCCTTACATTTGTCCTCTAGCCATCCCTGTTTAGCCATTTTACACTTCCTGTCGATCTCGTTTTTGAGATGTTTGTACTCCTTTTTGCCTGCCTCATTTACTGCATTTTTATATTTTCTCCTTTCATCAATTAAATTCAATATTTCTTCTGTTACCCAAGGGTTTCTACTAGCCCTCATCTTTTTACCTATTTGATCCTCTGCTGCCTTCACTATTTCATCCCTCAAAGCTACCCATTCTTCTTCTACTGTATTTCCTTCCCCCATTCCTGTCAATTGTTCCCTTATGCTCTCCCTGAAACCCTGTACAACCTCTGGTTCTTTCAGTTTATCCAGATCCCATCTCCTTAAATTCCCACCTTTTTGCAGTTTCTTCAGTTTTAATCTACAGTTCATAACCAGTAGATTGTGGTGAGAGTCCACATCTGCCCCTGGAAATGTCTTACAATTTAAAACCTGGTTCCTAAATCTCTGTCTTAGCATTATATAATCTATCTGATACCTTTTAGTATCTCCAGGGTTCGTTCATGTATACAACCTTCTTTCATGATTCTTGAACCAAGTGTTAGCTATGATTAAGTTATGCTCTGCGCAAAATTCTACCAGGCGCCTTCCTCTATCATTTCTTAGCCCCAATCCATATTCACCTACTACATTTTCTTCTCTCCCTTTCCCTTTTCTCAAATTCCAGTCACCCATGACTATTAAATTTTTGTCTCCCTTCACTACCTGAATAATTTCTTTTATCTCATCATACATTTCATCAATTTCTTCATCATCTGCAGAGCTAGTTAGCATATAAACTTGTACTACTGTAGTAGGCATGGGCTTCGTGTCTATCTTGGCCACAATAATACGTTCACTATGCTGTTTGTAGTAGCTTACCTGCACTCCTATTTTTTTTATTCATTATTAAACCTACTCCTGCATTACACCTATTTGATTTTGTGTTTATAACCCTGTATTCACCTGACCAAAAGTCTTGTTCCTCCTGCCACTGAACTTCACTAATTCCCACTATATCTAACTTTAACCTATCCATTTCCCTTTTTAAATTTTCTGACCTACCTGCCCGATTAAGGGATCTGACATTCCATACTCTGATCCGTAGAATACCAGTTTTCTTTCTTCCTATAATGACGTCCTTTTGAGCAGTCCCCACCTGGAGATCTTAATGGGGGACTATTTTACCTCTGGAGTATTTTACCCAAGAGGACAGCATCATCATACAATAAAGCTGCATGCCCTCGGGAAAAATTACGGCTGTAGTTTCCCCTTGCTTTCAGCCGTTTGCACTGCCAGAACAGCAAGGCCATTTTGGTTAGAGTTACAAGGCCAGATCAGTCAATCATCCAGACTGTTGCCCCTGCAACTACTGAAAAGGCTGCTGCCCCTCTTCAGGAACCACACGTGTGTCTGGCCTCTCAACAGATACCCCTCCATTGTGGTTGCACCTACGGTACAGCTATCTGTATCGTTGAGGCACGCGAGCCTCCCCACTAATGGCAAGTTCCATGGTTCATGGGGGGCTTCTTGGAAATACAATACAGAAAAAAAACCTAATCCTCATGATATCTGTGTGATATGTATGGTGAAGGCAGTAGAATTGTAGCACATTCACCTTCAAATACTGGGTATCTGAATTTATGCAAGAGAATTTCATGAGAACAATGCTGCCTTGTTCCTTGAGCATATCTGCCACACTCTTTTACTTGCTATACTGCTCTGTTGCAGTCTTAGCAGTATGTCACTGAATTGAATTGGTTTGATGTTCAAGAATGGAGAAGAGAAGCTTAGTGACTGGGATAAATTCCATGCCAAATGAAGAAAATGTTTGGCAACAATCAGCAGCAAATCAGCTTGGCAGAACAACAGGGTCCATCATCGTGAGAAAAGAACACAGCCCTACATACACAATATTTTGGCCCTATGTCACATTGTGAATCCAAATAAGACAAAAGTGACAAAATCTTACTCTCTATGAAATGAGTTGCAGAAAACATGTACTGGGCCCTTCTGCTAAAGGATGCCACAACAACAAAGGAGTTCATTAAGTGGTGTCAGCGCATTGAGGGACTGCAACAGAAAAGACTGGGTGAAAGAAATAAGACCAACTTTAGAATGTGGTCTCTATGGCAGCCATGACCTTGCCTCTCTCATATGCCAGGAAGTGAGAGATGTATAGCATTGTATGGCAACCAGAACTGTCAGACTGAGTAAGGAGGAGATAGCAACCACAAAAGTCAGTCTGATATGTCAGGAGGTAATAGAGGATGTTGATGAAGAGGCGTATCAGTCTTTAGCACATTATCCTCACTAGGCTAACTTGCCAGGAAGAATGAACTTGGCCGACTTGGAGTTGTGCTGCGGCCATCAAACAACAAAAACACAGATACAACCAACTCCTATGCCAAGTTTAACACCCCATAGAACAACATACATTTGGATGACACGGGACAACATGCCGGTGTTTCTACTGTGGACATCTGTGCCCATTATATACTGTTGGAGACAAAGAAGCCACTACGCTGCCAGACATTGACATTCGCAAGCCTTCTATTCATGCCAGTCAACTGCAGATGATCTGTGAGATGAAATGTATTGCCGTACCTTGGATGAGGTCACTCCCCGACATAGTCTAAATGTTCTCCATTGCTGTACCCAAGTACCATCTACTTGCCTAATTTCTGGCTTCAGGAAAACTAAGTGAGATGATGACCATCTATGGAGATAAGGCTGCCAAAGATGCAAATCCTCCAATGATGACAGACAGTCTCCAAGTTGTCTGGAAATCTCATTGTCGTCATCACTGATAGCCAATCTGTGTGGCTGCTAGTCATCTCAGGGGCTTTCTTTTCTGTAATATTGGATGCTTATCGTTGCCATCTATAGAAGACTATGTTCTGTAATATGAAAGTGATCATTCTAAAGATCACAAATGGGAAATATATCCAGCCAATAAGAATGTGTATTGCAAGAATGACTGTCAATGACAGAACACAGCCCTTCGAATTTGTTGTTTTAACCGAATGTAGCCACAGTGTTAACCTCGGATAGGACTTCTTGCAGTAACCACAGCCATTCATAGACTGTGGAAAATCAGAACTCCAGATCGATGAAGCTATTCCAGCAAACTCGCACAACAAAGATTGCTTTGGGCAGTTGTTTGCCATTGAAGTCATTGTTATCCCACCATCGTCATAATCAAGATGAGTTCCAGTTGCTGGTTGAGATGCTCAGCTAAAATGTGAAGCTGTTATCAATTGCAAAAAAAAACTACTCAGGCTGACGAGACACATGCTAATGATGATTGTAAGCATTTAGGTGGCCAAGGAGAACTTTGGATAATTAATTGGCACGAGCAGCTGTATCTCATCCCTAAAGGCAAGCTTTTAGAGGCAGTTGAACCAATCATGCTCTGCTGCCACTGCAGACTACACAGGAGGGAAAGCTACTGTTGTCCTACCAATAGTATTTGGCCGAACAGAGGAGCAACATTGGTGAATGATAGCCGTTCTAGGTCAATTTTTGGATGCTTTCAAGTCAGGAGAGGGGAAAAAGACAGATCAAGCAATCGTCCAACAACTAACCAATGCTTATATACTGTAGTGTGTTGTCAGCTGAATGATGGATAATCCAGGTGGAAGTGGAGATGGCACTGCGTGATGAGGTCATTGAACCTTCAGAAATCGTTGGTCCTCTCATGTAGTCCTTGTAAAGAAGGAGAATGGCACTCGACATTACTGTGTTGACTATCTACAACTGAACAAAATAATGAAGAAAAATGTCTACCAGTTGCTTTGCACTGATGGCACCATAGATTGCTTGTGAAAGGAACACAGTAGTTCTCCACTATGGATATGAAGTAAGGCTATGGGCAAATAGAGGTTGATGAGGCTGACTAGGAAAAGGATGCCTTCATAGCTTCCGATGGCATCTACGAGATCAAAGTAATGCCATTTAGATGTGTAATGTTCCAGTCACTTTCAAACATATTATGGACAGCTTGCCTTGACACCTGAAATGGATATGTCATTGCCATCTGGATGACACTGTTATTTTTTGGAGACATATGCTTTGGGCTGACTTGACCATATATGATGTGTTAGTGGTCCAAGAACTTTTAGCTTTGTACTCTTTAAAGATGTAAAAGCCAAAATCTAGATAGTACAGAAGAAAAATGCAGTAATATATAGTCAGATGGTGGTTTGTTCTTTCAAAACATACTGTATGATTGACTGTGGCTCAGCACCATGGAAAATGTATGAAGAACACCTGAGCTGCCTGGCAGCCATGTTGAAGTGTGTTCAGACTTGTAGGCCCCTTCCTAAATCCGAAAAAGTACCTCTTCACCACCCAAGAAGTAAAAGTCTTGGAGCATCTAGTGAATGGTGGTATGGTCTGTCCTGATCCAGAGAAAATAAGAGCAGTTGCAGATTTTCCAATTCATTCGCACATTCATAATGTGAGAAGTTTTCTTGGAATGTGCTCATACTACTGGCAATTCACAAAGGACTCTGTACCAAGGCATATCCCTTGCAAGAACTACTGCAGGGACATGCCAATTTTCGTGGAATGAGGTGCAAGAAAGATCTTTCCCTGTCCTTAAGGAGGTGCAAATGTCTTCTCCAGCTCAAGCATTGTATGATGAAAAAGACAAGGCAGAACATCACACTAATGCTTGCAGTCATAGGATAGATGTACTTGTAGTGCAAATTCAGGAAGATGCTGAAAAGGTGATAACTTTTGTTTCCAGAGTACTCTCCAAGTGCAAGATGAACTACTCTACAACTGAGAAAGAATGTCATGCAGTCATTTGAGCCATCGGCAAGTTCTGACCACATTTAATTAGCAAACTATTCACCACTGTGACAAACTACCATTATCTGTGGTGGCTTATTAGCCTACAGGATCCACCAGGTTGAGTAGCAAGATGGAAACTGAGGTTTCAGGAGTACAACATCACAGTAGTTATAGAAAAGCAGATGCAAACACAAGACTGCCGACTGCATTTCATTGAATTCTGTGACAGAACACAGTAGTGTGGATGAAATTTTAGTCACTTTGCAGTAAATGACATTGCTGTTGAACAGAGGGAGATCCATTGTTGCTGAAAACCTTGAGAGCCCTGCATGATGAGGAACCAACAAAAGGAGAACTCTAGTCAATTAATGAAGCACTGTGTAAGAGGAGCTGTGATCAATGGGTTAGAAATGGCAAGGTGTAAGCTATTATAAGGAATGCAAACTATGGAAATACATGCTACAGTTACCTTCAATACATCTGGTATCAATTCCACCTACAGCAGCGTCATTTCACCAAATTTGAAATTGATATCTTGGGGAGGTTCTGTTTGTTTACTGGTCTCTAATTGTGGAAAAGTTTTCCATTCAAAACTAGTATCAGAGATAATTTCATGTCCTGACATCACCCACACCATGATAACTGTCTATCATCCAGAAATGAATGGCCCCACAGAACACTATAATAAAACATTGACAGATATGCTCTTGATGTACATTGATGTTGAACAAAGAGATTGAACTACAGTACTGCCTGCCATGACATTCACATACAACTAAGAGAAGCAAGATATCGTAGACTTCACACTGTTCCTTCTCCTCCATTGTCACAAGGCTGAAACAACAGTGAGTACACTGTTTCCATTTCAACTGAATTATATGCAGGATGACTGCATGAAATGCCTCATGACCAGGACCAAAGAAGTAAGATAGCTAGCTCACGTATGGACCTGGATGCCCAAGAAAAAGACTGAGAGCTCTGTAACGGTAAGCACTGGTCAGTGGGTATGGATATTTACACCTGTGCAGAAAGTGGGACTATCGGAAAAGTTACCGAAGCTCTGCTTTTAGCCATATTGCATCCTTCCTTGCTTTCTGATAACCTGCAACTTCTGTTTTAAAAATATTGTGTTTGAATGAAGACAAAGCTTTTTTCATGTGCGTGATTTTGCCTGAACCTGTGCTGTTTCTTTGAGAGTAGCCCATTCTCACCCAGAAAAATTCGAAAGTTAGAGCCAAGAATATCCTCTGGTGTCCAGCAGCAGACTAGAATATCATTGGCATTTAATTTTACAGTGTTACTTTTCTTCTTTCATCTGATGTGTGTCCTTTTATACTGTAAAAGCCTGATTTCCTCCATTTGAATTATTTGTATATATATCTGGAGTTAAGTTTTTTTCTGAAATTATAGCTCTGCATGTAAAGATCCCATACTGTTTGACATATCACTGATATATATTAAAACAGTATCAATTCTAATTTGCTTGTCTTTGGAAATGTTGTGCTAATGGTTCAATAACTCCAGTAAAATACTAATTTTCGTCAAGATGTGTATTTCCTTTACCCCTTGTGTCATGTTTTTGAAGTACGATTGCAACTGATTGTGTATTCCTGGTATTCCCAGCGATTCTAACTTTTTGAATGGAATTTTATCATTAGTTGAGCCAGATACTTTCAGTGGATGTATGAATATCATTGCAATTCAGTTATCTTTTTGATGTCTAATTCCATTGGGAACCATGTACACCACGACCATATTATTGTCAATATATTTTGGATAAATGGCAGCATCAGTCATAAAGATTGAAATCCTGTATTTTACAGATTACTTTCTGTCACTGTGTGACCATCTTCTGTGCTAAAAGTATGTAAGAACCATTAGACATGAGGATCTTAATACAAACATGGCCCTATTTAGAACCACCATAAAAAAAAATACAGAAACAGGAAAACATATACAAATATACAAACTCTTGTAGGCCTATATCGTAATAATACAACATATTCCATAATGTGTACATGTACTGTGACAATTACTTCAAACAGATGCCTTCACTTTTACTTCATACAGTAGTTTTGAAATTACAGAAGAACCTATCTTGTGACCTTCATAGTTACCGGTCCAACATACAGTGAAATTGTAGCTTACACAGCCAACTATATAAGCTCAGTACAGCAAAACAACCATCATAGTGCCCTCTACATTCTGAAGCACTCACCATGTAGACGTAAAATGCAACAAAATACCAATAACAGAAAAACCAAAGCTTACATAAAAATAACCTTTAAAATCAATGACAATTTTTCTGTCAGTAGTCTTAGCAAACTTTAAAAACGCATTACAGGCATAATAAAAATACAATAAATTATGGCTTCTCACATAATATACAAGATAAAATTTTTTATGGGAATATGCCTAACGTAAAAGCACATAGTAATTTCTTAAAACCAAATACAGAAATGTTAACATCAGAAACATTCTTTTTACATTCCCAAAAACATCAGCTGCATGTAAGAACATTAATCCTTTACAGTGGGTTGTTGTGCCCTCTCTTATCATAATTGAAGACTTGACCAACCTTATGATTGACATTATCATTGCAAATTATTAACATGCATTTACGAAAGGTAATCATAAGACATTAACAAAAATACAATACAATGCTCTCCCATATTATGTATTGCCCCTGCAATACTGCTATTTTTCATGTGCAAAACTGATGTTAAATGCCAATAATGATGAAGTGGGTGTTGTGTGATACATTTGATTAATCTGGGCCATGCTCCTCCGACTTGACATCACGACTTAAATTGCTGCACAGGGTGGGAAAAAAAGGCAGATATCTTGATCTCCCTGAGGAGATGGAGATTTTCTGTAGTTTGAAATCTTGAAATTGCATGTTGCTTAACAAGCAGCCTGGTGTGTGGCAAGTAGGCCGTCCTCATGGCCAGCAACGAGATGGAAGATTAGCTGGTATGACACTTCTATGCAGTGCAACATGCTGATTCATGCTACGAGCGTAAACTTGGTAATTTTTTGCTGTATGTATTTATAAATGGTTTCATAACAGCAAATGGTGGGTATTACTTTTATTTTTGAGCCCTATTTGCAATTTATATTTAGTATGTGCCTGTTTATTCATTGAAGTTACCACAATTGCACCCTTTGTCATTATTGAATTTTAACATTAATTTCTCACATTAAATATAGCAGTATTACAGGTCCAGTATGTGTGGGAGATCATTGTATTTTGTTATTACTTTTTGTAAATGCCTGTTAAGAATGTGATCTGATAATGTCAATATTGGATTGCTCAAGTCTTCGAGTATCATAAGAGAGGGTGCAATGTCCTGTTGTAAAGGTTTATGTTTTACATCTAATCAATGATTTTGAAAATGTAAAAAGGCTGTTTCTGAGGTTAACTTTACTGTATTTGATTTTAAGAGATTACTAGGTATATTTTTATAAATTTTTCTTGTACTTTATGTCAGAGGGCATAATTTTTTGTATTTTTATTATGCACTGCGTTTTTAAAGTTTGCTAAGACTTCCGACAGTAAAATTGTCATGTGATTTTAAAGGTTATTTTTATGGAAGCTTTGGTTGTTTCTATTATTGTTATTTTGCAGTATTTTATGTCTGTGTGGTGTATGCTTTAGAAACAGAGTGCACTATGATGGTTGTTTTGCTGTACGTAGCTTATCTATTTGGCTGTGTAAGCTACAAGCTCACTATATGTTGGACCGGAATCTATGAAGGTCAGAAGATAGGTTCTTTTGTAATTTCAGAACTATTGTATGAAGTAAAAGTGAAGATAGCTGTTGGAAGTAATTATCACCTTATATGTTACACCTTACAGAATATTTTGTGTTGTTATGACAAGGGCCTTACAAGGTGTGAAGAGTCTGGTACATACGAGAATGTGTATATTTGTATGTGTTTTCCTGATTCAGTATTTTTTGATGGTGGTTCTAAATAGGGCCACATTTGTGCTAAGATCCTCAGGCCTGTTGGTTCTTATGTATTTTTAGCACTGAAGATGGTCACACAGTGACTGAAATCAATCTGTAAAATAAAAGATTTCTATCTTTACGGCCAATGCTGCCATTTATCCAAAATACATTGACAGTTATCTTTGTCAAGTGTATCATTTGCAACTTCTGTAAATTCCATGTGACTTATCCTGTAGCACTCTACAAACGAATCTGTGTATTATTGTTTTTCAAACTGATGACAGCAGGAAACTTGTCTGTAATTTTACATATCTTGATTATATTTCCTTACTAACGACACTAACCTTGTCTGCTTATTTAATTTAGGAAACATCTGAACTCAATGACTAATTTTATTATGTTTATTATGTTCACACTTCAAGCTCTGGTGAGCATTTATTCATTCATTCAGCAGCAGCATTACTTGATATATATTTAAGTGTGTCACCTATCTCAGGAATATATGATTGTAATTTCTATCTAGTACTTGGAAATAGTCTCTTTCAGAAGTCGATAATTTTTTTGGATGATCTATTAATCATACCCCTTCGTCCCTCTCCATCTGCGACTCTTTCTTTATCTGATTGTTGATCTTTGTTATGCAATGCTTCACTTCACTTCACTTTAATTTTTTATGGTACACTTCTCCCCAGCTTTGATTGGCAAGTAACCTTGGAGAATTAGTGTTTTGGATTTTAAAACGTATACTTTTGCATTTCAGTTGATTTCTTCCAAACCTGCTTTAGTAATTGGCAGAATTGCCAATTTTCAGGTGGGTTGCAGTATTGTCTATTTGTTGCCCTTCTGTACTGTTGACTATTTATCAAATGACAAAACTTTACAGAATTTTAACTGTGTGTTCTTGATTTAAAGTGTATTTTTGGACATTTGTACAGTGTCTGGAACTTCAGTTAACATGTAAATAAAAACATGTCTATATTTCACTATGAGGTCGGTACAAAAAACAGAATGATTAAATTATCATAAAATTCAGTTCCTGTTGATTCAGTATTTGACAATTCATACTTTATCATTGCGAAGACTGGTGATGTCTGATTTAACAGCATGATTCTTCAACCCTTATGAAATTTGTTGGTAACAGCATATCCTTTCACACAACGACAATATACATGTTAGACATCTGTGTATATGCACTGTTATTTAGTAATAGGTGCTGCCAAACTTTGAATTGTTGTGTTGTATTTCCAATTCCCGACAAGTTTTGAGGAGGCAATATCTTAAACTGAGTGAGGTTGTGGAATGGTTAGCATACTGGACATTCACTCAGGAGGACAACAGTTCAAATTCACATTAAGCTATCATGATTTAGGTTTTTCCATGATTTCCCAAAATTGCACTAGGCATGTGCCCAGATGGTTCCTTTGAAAGGATCCAGCCAATTTCCTTTCTCCTCCTTTAAACAGTCATAGCTTGTTGTCCATCTCTGATGACCTCAATGTCGATGGGACATAAAACCCTAGTCTTCTTTCCTTCCTTTTGCAGTACCTTAATCTTTAATGTTTGTTTGTTTGTTTGTTTGTTTTTTGTGCACTTTTAGGGTTCTTGTATGTATGATTCTATTTAACATCTGGGAATCATCCAGCTATTCACTTTCCTCAAAGATTGTAGAGTATTAGCATCTGCATTTTTATCAGAGTTATTTGATTTGCTCTTTTCACTGTATTTATTTTTTACCTTAAATATTTTTGGAACAGCTCTTGCCTAGCTACCATTAAGTTAATCACTGTGCCAAAGGTTCATTATGGAGGATACATGTCAGAAATGCAACTGTAATGTATTTTGATTTGAAAATGCTATTGTTTCTCATTATGGGCTGTCTTATGTTGTTAGCTAGTCCTTTCTGCTATTATATTAAACTGATGACTAATAAACCATGCCTTTCAATTCCAGGCCATTACAGCATTTTTTGTTTTGGCGTACATCCATGTTGTTTTTTCTCGGACACCAACAAACTGTTTAGAAAAAATAAAAGATGACTGGCCTCGAGAAGGAATCTTAAGAGTAGAAATATTAAGAAATGGAGGAGAGGATTATAACATAGAAAAATCTTATGCTAAAGAAGAAAAACTCAGGCAGGAAAACTCAGCAGCTGATCTGAGCACCGTAATAGGAATGCTTACAAGAGATGGGTAAGATAACATTCTACTTACAATAGCTGTATGCGCTCAGTTACATATCAGCTGAAGGATAGGCTGTAATTGAGATATATTAGTATTTTTGACCAGTGAATGTACTCTCTTGTGCAATACTAAGCAGTGGTTTGGCCACTTTTACCAGTGCTCTTTTGATGACGATGATGATGATGATGATGATGATGATGATGCTCTGTCGCTCTGAAAGCCACTTGAAAGTGCTGTACACATTGGTCCATATAGCAAAATGTTTCAGAAAAGTTTTGCTGATGCTTTGTTCAATTTTTATTTGTTTGTTATTTTACATCTACATCTACTACATCTACACTGATACTCCGCAAGCCACCCAACGGTGTGTGGCGGAGGGCACTTTACGTGCCACTGTCATTACCTCCCTTTCCTGTTCCAGTCGCGTATGGTTCGCGGGAAGAACGACTGTCTGAAAGCCTCCGTGCGCGCTCTAATCTCTCTAATTTTACATTCGTGATCTCCTCGGGAGGTATAAGTAGGGGGAAGCAATATATTCGATACCTCATCCAGAAACGCCCCCTCTCGAAACCTGGCGAGCAAGCTACACCGCGATGCAGAGCGCCTCTCTTGCAGAGTCTGCCACTTGAGTTTATTAAACATCTCCGTAACGCTATCACGACTACCAAATAACCCTGTGACGAAACGCGCCGCTCTTCTTTGGATCTTCTCTATCTCCTCCGTCAGACCGATCTGGTACGGATCCCACACTGATGAGCAATACTCAAGTATAGGTCGAACGAGTGTTTTGTAAGCCACCTCCTTTGTTGATGGACTACATTTTCTAAGCACTCTCCCAATGAATCTCAACCTGGTACCCGCCTTACCAACAATTAATTTTATATGATCATTCCACTTCAAATCGTTCCGCACGCATACTCACAGATATTTTACAGAAGTAACTGCTACCAGTGTTTGTTCCGCTATCATATAATCATACAATAAAGGATCCTTCTTTCTATGTATTCGCAATACATTACATTTGTCTATGTTAAGGGTCAGTTGCCACTCCCTGCACCAAGTGCCTATCCGCTGCAGATCTTCCTGCATTTCGCTACAATTTTCTAATGCTGCAACTTCTCTGTATACTACAGCATCATCCGCGAAAAGCCGCATGGAACTTCCGACACTATCTACTAAGTCATTTATATATATTGTGAAAAGCAATGGTCCCATAACACTCCCCTGTGGCACGCCAGAGGTTACTTTAACGTCTGTAGACGTCTCTCCATTGATAACAACATGCTGTGTTCTGTTTGCTAAAAACTCTTCAATCCAGCCACACAGCTGGTCTGATATTCCGTAGGCTCTTACTTTGTTTATCAGGCGATGGTGCAAATCGTGCCAGAAGGTTTGGATATCAGGTACAAAAATGACTTAAATGCCAAAAAATGGGTATTATTATTAGATAGTAAGTCTAAGTAATAAGTGTAAGTAATAAGTAAGATTGGAATGACTGGAAAAGGGGAATTCAAACCTATCCATTCCAGGAAAGATAATTATAATGTGGCACATTAGAAATCAATATGAGTGCAAAAGGTGTCTTCTATTTTAATGTGCACATTAAAACAAATGTCCTTCAGTTGTCCCCATATAGCCAGTCCAAGTATACAACTTCTTTGAAAGGTTAAAACCTTCTGTTACAAAGTGAATAACACAAAAGACCAAATTTTTCATATCACAGAATAATAATGTATGGAAAGTTCTGGTTGAGAATTCTGAATTAGTTAAGAATAAAGGAGAGCCCTATACAGTCTAAAAATGGATCCTAACCTGATCATCCACCCAGCAGACTAAGGTTCCACCAATGTTGTGATGAACTGGAGTGAATTCCTTGCAGAAGCCCCCTGCCAGTTGTCAGACACCTTGACCTACGAGCTCTGCTGAAGTGACCCAATCCCAGAAATCCAACATAACCTCCAATCCCTGAAGAAATCCTTAGGACCTTCCCAGAATCTCTCCCCTGAATCTGTCTCCCTACTCACCTGAGCAACAGCCCACACACCCACCTTCTACATGCTCCCCAAAATCCACAAACCTAACAGTCCTGGGTGCCCCATTGTGGTTGGTTATAGCCCCCCCCCCCCCCTCCCACCCCATCCGAAATAATCTCGGCCCTTGTTGGTCAGCATCTGCGACCAACTGCCCAAAACCTAGCCTGCCACATTAAAGATACCAACTACTTCCTGCACCGGCTCTCCACCCTCCCCAAAACCTTAACTCCCAGGTCCCTACTCATCACTGTTGATGCAACCTCTTTATATACCAACATCCCTTATGCCCAAGACCTTGCCGTGATGGAACACTACTTCTTCCAAGTCTCTGCAGATTGCAGACCCTCCACTTTGTTTCTCATACACCAAACCAACTACATCCTAATCCATAACTGCTTCACTTTGAAGGGAAAGTATACAAACAAATTCGTGGCGCAACTGTGGTTACCCACATGACACTGTTATATGCCACTTTCTTCATGGGCCACCTAGAGGAAACTTTCCTAGCCTCCCTAAACCCCAAACCCCTGGTCTGGTTCAGGTTCATTGATGACATCTTCATAATCTGTACCCGAGGCCAGGACACCTTATCCTCATTCTCCACCACTTCCCTAGATGTTGCTCTCCTCCTCTCAGATGGCTCCATCCTTACCTCGATCTAAATCATACCCACCATACCCGTCATACCCAAAAGTACGCGGAGTTTAACAGTTGCCACCCCTTCCAAAAAAAAAAAAAAAAAAAAAAAAAAACGCCCTCCCATACATTCATTAGTAGATGCATCTGTAGTTATGAGAACTCCCTCACCCAGTATACTGAGAAAGGAAACTGGAGGAGGAAAGAGAACATGGTTTGGTTTGATGGAGATGTGATAAACACTGTCTGTCATGAAAATTTTATCTCAAATGCTAAATAATGCATTGTGAGTATAGCTGTACCCATTTTCAAAGTAGAGTAGAATGTGTTGGTGATTTTTAAATGAAGTTTGTTTCATAGTGAGAGAGTGAGTTTGGTTTGTAATTGCACTAATCCTTATTAGCTGTAAGCAGAAATATGAGAGCATAGATGTTTGTTACTCAGTTGGAAGACATGTTACCTATTACGTTGTGTAGATACTTGAATAAAGCTTTATAGTTTCAAAATTCAAGAGAGTGGAAATGGATGTCCTGTTGGAAACTGCCAGCTTTCATCAAATGATTAAACAAATGCTGTGGTCATATAGGTTGTCTGATTTCATATTGAAATGGATCCTGAAATGATGTTACCCTAATAAATCTGTTTGAGTTTGTATTTTGGGATAGGTCCCTAGATTATATTGACAAAAATTGAACCAAATCAGGTTGGTGCTTCTAGTCCACAGTGAAATACATTTCAGCTCCTGTTTTAGATTTGGGACCAAAGAGTGCTACTGCCCCTGATTATTCAGTACTATAAATTCTGTAGATGCTTAACTACTGATACTGTTTTTTATTTCTTAAGCTTCTGAGTCACGTTGATGTGTAATAAGGTAAAAATTGTTTTCTACCTTGTGTGTTAGGTTATTGCAGTTTGAGACATTTTCTTCTCCAAAAACATTATGTGCATCATTCATTTTGCAATCATTTATTGAATATTTATTATAGACAACAGAAGGCTCTCCCGTATTTATTTCTGGATTTGCAGTCAAGGAAGTATGGGTATGGCAAAGAATGGTGTATCCACAGCCAAAGGGTTGCTTCCAAAATGAATTTTACTCTCTTCAAGGGAATGTCCCTGCTAATAAAATGTCCTGATAGATTAGAGGATTAAATTTGTGTGCCACCAAGGGAAAATGGAGAGCTCTGCATTGCGAGCTGCACATTTAAAATCCATTTATAAGTTTGTGTTGTGAGTTGCTGACATTCATTGGAAGACTGGTTACAGTAATGACTGGGCAATAAGCTGTGTAAATAATGCAACCAATGTTTGTGTACTTTTGTATCATGATACTATGAGTGTCTGATAGTTTCATGTTCTAGAGCAAGCATGTTTTTTATTTATTATTTTAAGTGTATGTTTAAATGAAGCTATAAAATTACAAAAAATTACGATGTGACTCTTGTGCACGAATCAGGAAGATCATTGCAAAGACAGAATCTTAGAGATTGACACTTAAGTATTATGTAGAGGTATTACAGTGGTACTACCAGAAGTTATAATTATGTTGTTCCAGCTTTGTTAATATTGAACCATCATCAGTTGAGGAAGTGACCCAAGATCCAAGTGGCCTTTCTGAAACTGATGTGGAGAACAAGACTTTAGATGGAAAAATTGTGAGCACTGAAATTGAGAATGTCATAAACACGTTTGGCAATACAGCAAGCAAGACAGAAACCACAAATGATACAGGCGAGAAAGGTATGTTAGAATGTTTTACCAAATTTTTGTAGCAAGTTGTTCAGCTTATTAGCAAGTGTGGTTGCATGATTTCCTTAATTGTGAATAATAAACTGCATTGCGTGAGACACATCCATATTAAAAAGAAATTAGTTGGGTGAGAGATTGTTTTAAGAAATATGCAAAACTTAACGTTATTTCTGTATCAGTAACTTTGGCACAATGAACGATGGCAGCACACCCTTGTCTTAAAGTGCCAGTAAGTGGTTATAACTTTTTCCTGCATATATCTTAGAATAGGTGGCAAAATATCACCTGAATTGTGAACACTTATGATCCATTTTTGGCACACTGTACACCAAAACACAAATGCAAACATCACTTGACAATTTTTCCCTAGAGGCTTAAACTGGAGGTGATCAATGCAGATGACATTTGTACCAGCTAACTTAACTGCTGGCATGTCCAGTAGAAGCAGTGTATTTGAAAGGAGGATTTACTACACAAAATGGTGTAATAACAATTTACAGTCTCGTGAAAATTGGGCCTGGTGATCTGATGATATAACATATGCCTTGAAACTGAACATTAAAAAGTCCCTGTCTCAATTCCAAATATCATAACTAGTAATATACACAGACTGTAAAGGATTTGTTTCAGATCCATCAAAAACTTGTTTTTTAAAATTAATCTGTTTACTGAAAGCATAACAGTCCATTTTTGCTCAACTGTTTATTTCTTTTCTTATCCATCCATCAGCTGTCCTAAATAATAATAAATAAATAAATTTGAAAATAAATAAAATAAATCAAATAAAATTGACAACTGGTTCCATGGTTCATTGTTAATTTATACTGTTTCCTTTTTCATTTGTTGATTACATATTTTTTAGTCCTATAGTAATAGATGTTCATGCCATACTTTTACATTTGCTCTTTCTTTTTATCCACTGTTGATATCCAAGAGGGGGGATTGTAAAATTTTAATTTGCATCTCAAAAAATCAAGGTGTGGCAATGAAACTTGTTGATGGTGTTACGCCTTTTCTGCATTTTCATCTTTCACTGTGACACATTTTTTCTCAACAGTGAATGCCTTGGAAATCTGCATTTTGGCTGTTCGTGAAACATTCCAACTGAAAAATTACCTGGAAATGCCTGCCACACAATGGTTTCTTCATCCGAGGAAAGAAGCAGGAGTCACTGGGTGCAATGTCAATAGAGAATGGTGGGGTGGAGGGCAGGGGGTGGGGGGGGGGGGGGGGGGGGGGAGGCAAGGCAGTATTTGATAGCCCAGAGAAGCAGCATGTGTGACTATGTTCTGTGCGGAATGAGCTGGGGTGTTGTTGTGGAGCAAAAACAAATCATTGGACAGCTTCGCATGGTGCTTCATCTTGACAGCCTCTCGTAAGCTTGTCAGGTTTCCTCTTATGAGCGTAATCTGTTAGCATCAACCTAGTACAATCCCAAAAAGACTTTGTTTCACCATGCCTGATGATAATTGGGTCTTTGCCTTTTTTTGGCAGTGGTGATATGCATTTCCTTTTCTTGCTTTGATCCTTTGTCTTTGGGTCATAGTGACACACCCAGCACCTGTCCTCGGTAATAAGGCGGCTAAAAAAGTCGTCTGAACTGACAGGACAGTTGCAGTGTTATTCTGCCACTTTGGTTCAGTGGACATTTTGCAGTGGTGCGAATAGTCATGGCAACCAGTGGGTTGTGAGCTTCATCATGTTCAAAATGTTATGCAAGAATTTGAAAACTAATCCACCATTCAGTTTGATTTTTTTCCTCTATCACCCCCATTATGAGTGTCTAATGGTCGAGCACTGGGGCCTCCACTTATCTTGTGATCCATAGTTCTTCATAGAGAGATGATCTGTCAGTTTGTCCTTCAACACTGGTTGACAACACTGGGAGTGTCTGTGCCATCTTACTATGCGTGTGATGATGGTATATTGTTCCTTTACACTCCCAGTAACTCAGCATGGATTGCTGCAGCAGTGTTCCTCTTCAAAAGCAGAAAATTAATTGCCACACGATACTCCACTTCATCAACAGACTGCACCATTTTACTGTGGCTCCTCCAGCAGCATGTTATGCTACTGGGGTGTGGCAGTTTCAACACGTACCTGGGCTGCACACATGTCCTTGCAAATAAACAAATATTTAAGTATATAACTTTTTTTGTGGTATGATTAAAACTTTGGCTACTTTTTATACATTAGATGCAAACAGTACAGTGTCTTCAGCATAATGAAGATTGCTGAGATATACTTCATTAACATATATTTTTTCCTCATTTGTCCAGTTTAGGGATATGAATGCTTTCAAGACTAATAATGGGGGATAAAAAAGTGACTGTTGCAGAAAATGTATGAAGCTATGTAAATTGCGTGGAAAACTTATTATGTATCCACCGCCCTCTTTTCATTCAAATATTAACCCATTTGTCATTCTGTCGCACATTATTATACATTACCCACTGCGCTTTTGGGGGCTAGAATAGACCTGCAGCCCTTCTTTGCTCATCGTAAGAGTCTATTTTATTGGGTCAAGTTTTTTACCTTGGTCTTGTGACTGTTCTTCAGACTTTTGACAGTTTTTGCTCTTTTTCACTTTTTTGAATGCTTTTTCCCCTCACTTTTTTTCGAGTTTTAAATTCTGGTCCCCTTTTTGGGCTTGACGTCTACTTTCCAAATTTTATTGAAGTACGGGCCATTTGGGGAAGGATTTTGTACTGTGGTGCATTAACTCTTCACTGTGTGCTGTTATCTTTTGCACCTGCCAGTCAAGTGGACCTACCTCTGCACCCGAAATCCAGTGCAGTAGACAGTCCGTCATGGTGAGGTTGTCATGTACTCTCTCAGTGGTAGCCCCCTGACAATGCAGGTATTGCACTGCCGATGCCTAAGCTGTGATCTCCCCGTGTCAGCCAAAGAGTAAGTGCCTATCTGCTTTGGGGTACTAGGACTCCGGGCAATGTCTACTGCACCAGGTGGCCTTTGCCTTGGTGGAGTGGTGCTCACAGCAAGAGCCTCTGATTGGAGTGAGTGGCATCGGGGTGAATGATCTACAGTGAAAAGGATTAAACTTAATGGTGGCCATGTCAACAAGGCAGTTTCATCAGTCAGGAACAGTGATTTTAATATAGAAGTTTACAGTCCTACGGCATTTCTGTGATTGACCATGCCTCAAGACGAGAGCCAGGCAAGGAGAAATGGAAGTGAACAGTTTGCCGAGTTCTTGATTTGTTCCCACGCTGACGGTGGTTCTTTCACTACAGCATAGTCAGTTTTTTTTTATTGAAAATATTGAAGATAGGTTTGGGGAGGTTGCAGCACTAGAGAAGATGGTAAATTGATCTTCGATGATAAAAACATCACACACCAACTAATCACTGGCAGTTAAGGCCTGTGCCAAGCTAGGAGATATGCCAGTCACCTCTTCTTCTCATAACAAGCTCAATAGAACTCAAGGTATTCTCTTCCATCAGGATCTAACACTACAGACTTATAAAGAGATGTGTGCTAATTTGGCACTATGTGGAGAACATTTTGTTTGCCGCATCCAGAAGGGACCAAAGGAGAATAGAGTGGACACTGGAGCTTTTATCGTAGCCTTCAACAGCAACATTTTACCTGAGAAGGTTAAGATCTTTGACGTTGGGACACATGTCCTCATGCTGCTCTAATGAGGCTATCTGTAGGGCATTTGGATGGGTGTCCCACGAGGGCAGCCCTTGTGACCAACCCACTCAATGTGTCAACTGTTCAGAACCACATCCTCCTCATGCATCACAATTCTCATTGTTCAACAGGAAGTTGAAAATTCAGGAGTGTAAAATGCTTGACAGCCTATCTTACAAAGAGGCAAGGAAAAAGTTGGAAAGACTTCATATGGCTGATATGGTCTCCAGTTTAGCAACTGTCATGTCACAGTCCATGCCTCACACGATGACAAGGTCTCGCATGACACCACCTGGCCCTGGTCATATTCCAGAGCCTGCACAATGGTTGGGGGAGGGAACATCAGCTCCTTCATCCTCTACACCTGTAGCACCAGTGGTTCCTGTACCATCAGTGTGGTCAGAGACACCTGTCAAAGTGCCCCCCTCTCAAGACAAGGACCAGTGGCCACAGGCTGCATGCCGGAGAACAGTCAGGTGCTCTTCTCTCCCAGAAGATAAAATGGGGAAATCTTCACAGAAATTGAAGTCTCAGAAGGATAAGAAGGATAATCAGGAAGGTAAACTGCTTTCTGAGGCCTCAGCCTTGAAACATTCAAGCCTATACAGGTCACCACTACCTGGTAGCAAACTAATCACACCCATATTTTCCATTTGCCACTTTCTCAGACCTCACTCCAACACTCCTTCAATGGAACTATAACAACTACTATCGCCATTCGACCAAACTAAGTCGTTTAATGGCTACTCACTCCATAATTGGTATAGCGCTTCAGGGAACACGGTTTATGGTAGCACACCTCTCTGCTCTGAAAAACTACAAACCCTATGGTACCAATTGCATTAATGTTCTGAGAGCATAAGTTGGAGTCTGTACCCTCATATGCTCTGGTATTTTCAATGAGCAGGTGCCTGTTACTACTCCACAAGAGGCCACAGCTGTTAGTGTCAACCTGTCAGTTTGGATGGCAGTATGTAATTTGCCTTTCCATTATCACAAGCTGTTAGAGTTAGTGGCACAGCTCCCAGTCCCCTTCCTCTTATTGGGGGATTTTAAAGCCCATAATCCTCTGTGGGATGGCGACACTACGTCTCACAGAGGCAGAGTAGTAGAACACCTCCTTTCAGAATTGGACATTGCCTGCTCAATGCTGGAGCTGCAACCCACAGAATGTTTTCAGGTATTGACCTTGCAATTTTCAGCCCGAGTATCATGCACCTGATTTAGTGGTGCGTCCATGGTGATCTTTTGTGACAGTGACTAGTTTCCTATTGTTCTCTCCCTCTCCACTCACAGACATATAGAACGTGCTCTACGTTGGTCACTTCAGAAAATTGATTGGCAGGCTTTCTCCTCTACAACTACTTTTGCAGCCAGTCATGTGATGCACAACTTGGAACAGGACACTACTGATACTATTACTCATGCTGTAGCAGCAATATCATCTTACTCCTCCAGCTCATCCTGATGATCATAGGTCCCATGGTCGTCTGAAGACACAGCCGTAGCTATCAGGGGACACTTCAGGGTGATTCCACGGCAGAAGCACTGTCCTTGTATGGATAATTTAATAGCAATCAAGAGCCTCTGGGCAAAGGCGCAGTTTGTAATAAAGGAAAGGGAGCAGGAGTTTTGGGAGCAATATGTCTCAACTGTGTGATCTCACTGCTCATTGTCAGAAGTATGGACTAAACTCCACTGCATTTGCAGCCATACACCGCCCATAGCAGTTCCTGGCATCCTTGTCAATGGTAACATCTGCTCTGATCTCGTGGTATTTGCCGAATGTTTTGCGGCACACTTCACTGAAATGTCCACTTGCAGTAATTACCATCCTCATTTTCTGACCCAGAAGCAGCTTATTGAGCACCGCCCACTGTCACTCCATGCATACAGATATCTATCATATAATGTCCCTTTTAGTGAATGAGAGCTTTGCAGTGTGTCAAGATATGGCCGCTGGACCCGACAAAATCCACAACCAAATGCTCAAGCTTCTTTGTGCCGACAACATGCAACGTATCCTTGGGCATTTTAATTGGATTTGGCGGGAGGGAGTATTTTCCTCTCGATGGTGGGAAGGTACTATTATTCCTGTTCTGAAACCGGGAGAGAACCCACATATTTTAACTAATTACCGAATGGGCTGTGTAAGCTATTCAAATGAATGGTCAACTGCTGTCTTTGTTGGTGCCTTGAAGCTGGAGGGCATATATCAAGACTCGAAATCGTCTTTCGAGCTTTTTGTCCACCAAAGATCATCTGGCTCATTTGAAATCCACGGTGTGCAATGCTTTTGCACATCACCAACATTGATTGGTGTGTTCTTTGATCTAAGGCGTAATAGACCATCTGATGACATCACATCCTACCTATACTGCACGAGTGAAGTTTCCAGAACAGTTTACTTATTTTTATCGATAATTTCCTATCTCTCAGTGTTTTTTTTGTCCAGATAGGTTCGAATTTCAGCAACCAGTATGTACAGGAAACTGGAGCATAACTCTGTTCACTATCGCCATTAATGGTATCGTAAATGCAGTGGGCACCACAGTCTCTCTGTCACTGTACACAGATGATCTTTGCCTGTACTGTGCCTCTACGTCACTGCGCATCACTGAGCACCAACTTCAGGGCGCTGTCTGGAAAGTCTATGACTGGACCCTAAAACACGGCTATCAATTTTCTCCTGCAAAATCATGAGTTAACACATTTTTGTCACTTTCAGACTGTGCACTTGCACCCAGACATACATCTTGGTGACCAGTTACTTGAAGTCACTGAGACTTGGCAATTCTTAGGTATTTTATTTGACAACAAGCTAACTTGGCTGCCGCATGTCCACCAGCTAAAGGCAAATTGCATGAAGAAGCTGAATGCGCTCTGTTTTCTTAGTTGCTCCTTGTGGGGTGCGCACTGCACAGTTGTTCTGAGAGGGTTTTTTGTTGAAAATATTGAAGATAGGTTTGGGGAGGTTGCAGCACTAGAGAAGATGAGAAATTGGTCTTTGCTGATAAAAACATCACACACCAACTAATCACTGGCAGTTAAGCCCTGTGCCAAGTTAAGAGATATGCCAGTCACCACTTCTTCTCATAACAAGCTCAATAGAATTCAAGGTATTCTCTTCCAGCAGGACCTAACACTACAGACTTATAAAGAGTTGCCTACGGGTCAGCAGAATCGTCTGCTCCGAGCTTGCTGGATCCTGTTCACCACACTTGTGTGCAGTTGACAACGGGGGCCTTCTGTATGAGCCCTGTTGACAGCCCCCAGGTGAAAGCCTGAGTCCCACCACTGCCGGTTAGTTGACAGCAGCTTCTGGCAAGTTACGTAGTCGCAGGCTGTCAGATGCCTACCCACCCATGTCACTCAACTCTGTTCCACAACCAACAATTCAGACTGTTTGTGCATCACTTGAAATTGGGTAGATCAGATGGGTTCCGACTCAATATTCTATTGTAGGACTTCCAGCAGCCTCTGTTAGTCTGTGTCCCTAGAGCTCCCTCTCGACATCGTCTCCTGTGAGCCCGAGAAGGATGCTGATCCTACTCTTCTCTGACACATGTTCCTTTCAATCCTCCACAATTATTCTAAATTGGTATACATCTACACAGACAGGGCAAAAGCCAACGACAGGGTTAGTTATGCTTTTACACCTGTAAGGAGACACGAGAAGCACTCTCTCCTGAGTGCCTGCAGTGTGTACACTGCAGAGTTGGTTGCAATACCTCGGGCTTTGGAGTACATCAAATCCCATGCCACAACAAACTTTCTGGTCTGTAGCGATTCCACAAGTTACTTAAAAGTTATAACCCTGTGGTATCCCAAAAATCTTTTGGTCACCAGCATCCAGCACCTACTGGCTGACCTCTACAGCTCTGGAAAGACAGTGACCTTCATCTGGACACACAGCCACATAGGCATTCAGAGAAATGAACTCACCGACCGCATAGCTAAAGACGCAGCTACATGAGATCAACTTGACAATGGGATGCTGAGCAAGAACTTAATGATTACAGCTTCAACACAATATGCAAAACAAGTTGAGAATGATCAAAGGGTGTTCTAAGGTGCAGCATACATCTTTTCAGTCCTCTTGGAAAGATGCCATTTTGTTGTGCCGACTATGTGTCTGCCACATGAGACTTGCCCACAAGAGACTCAACCATAAGTTCCTTCTGTATCAGGAGGATCCTAGTCACTGCAGCTGTGGTGGTGGGCTACTGATAATTGCGTATGTTGTGTGCGCCCTGCTGGTCGATCTGCGGCACACTCTCAGCTAGCCTATCTCACTACCTCAGATATTTGTGGATGGTGAGATGGCTACTACCAAAATTTTGCATTTTCTGAGGGAGAGAGGATTTTACACTAACCTATAATACTCCTCCACATCCAGTTGCAGGGGTGATTGTGGGGAGGAGAGCCTCCCCCAGTGGCGGATACTCCCAAAGTGACTGCAGGTTACTTTCTTACTCCTCACTTTGTTGTGCCTTTAGATCCTCTTGTGCAAGATGCTGCCTGGGTTATCTCTATTTTCTTTTACCTGTCGTGCTACAACTATTGTCATGCCATTTTAAACTCTTTGACTTGCTTATACAGTTTGAGCAATCAAGTCCCTTTTTTTCACTTTTTGGTTTTTACTTTTTTACGTGTTTCTCTTGTGCTAAGGAGGAACTGATGACAAAGTAGTTTAGTCCCTTTACAAACATAATCGTTGCCATCATCATACATTAATATGTGTCTGCCCAGTCCACTGACACAAAACACTAATGGTTCAGCTGGTACAGAGGATACATGCGCATTTGGTTCCTGTATGAAGTTTTAGGTACTATTAGTGAGTGTTTATTTGTACTGTTTCATGTAACTGTCTTGGTCTCTTTCTTTGAATTAATTGATAGTTTGCTAACTATAGGCTCACAATTGTTCATAGATTTAACTTTCATAAAATGTTTTGCGATAGGTCAGGTGAGCTCAAAGATGCTGCTAGAAAATGCTAAATGTAATTAATTTTCTGTAACAATTAGATGCGCTGCAAAGACTTAAACAAAATTTATAGCTTGATGAAGTTTAACCTTGACATTTCAAATTGCTTCCTGCCCTGCGAATAAGACTCCCCAACTATCTTTGCCTATCCTTATTGTAAATAAAAAGTGAGATTTTAAGCTGGTAGTCAAGAGTCTCCATTCTCAACTGAGTGCAGAGTTTTTCTGTGTGAAAGACTCTGGAAAATTACTAAACAGTCACCAGTGTCTTGTGATGTCACATACTTAGTAATCTCATGAGGTTAACCACACACAACCAGACTTTGTCCATGAAGCAAATGCAAAATTAAATAATTAAAATAAACAGTATGGCTGCCAGATACCAGCATTGTTGTAATGTGAGACACAAACAATAGTTTGATGGGCTGGCAGCATGTGTTGGGATGTCAGATCCCAGAGGAGGGGCAACAACCACAAGGAGGGCGGGTCTCCCCCGCAGTGAGGCCTGGACAGGTACTGACAAAGGAGGAGAAGATGTCGGCAGACCCACAGCTCTCGCCATAGAGTGAGGATGCAGCTGATCATGGTGATGGGGGTGGCCACGGCAGGTGTGGACTGTGGCTGGGATGCACTTCGGTTGGTGGCTGCATCCTCGAGCACAGACCATGCAGCCCAGAGTGAACTGTGATAAGTAGAGACTGTAGTATAGAATGGTACAGTTTGGTGGTGGCCATTAATCTTGGTGGACAGCTGGTTGGTGATAATGTCATCATGAAAATATCATCAGTGAACCTGAACCAGACAAGGGGTTTTGGGACACTAGGAAGGTTTTCTCCCGCCAGCTCATAAACAGATTGATGTAGGAGGGTGCCATGTTAGTGCCCATGATTGTGCCACAGGTTTGTTTATCTATCTTTTCTCCAAAGAAGGAGTACTTATGTGTGAGTATGCAATTGATTAGATGTATAAGGATTAAGTATCTTAGAAGAAAGATTAAGGAAAGGCAAACCTACATTTGTAGCATATGTAGACTTAGAGAAAGCTTTTGACAATGTTGATTGAAATACTCTCTTCCAAATTCTGAAGGTGGCAGGGGCAAAGTACAGAGAGCGAAAGGCTATTTACAATTTGTACAGAAACCAGATGGCAGTTACAAGAGTCGAGGGGTATGAAAGGGAAGCAGTGGTTGGGAAGCGAGCGAGACAGGGTTGTAGCCTATCCCCGATGTTATTCAATCTGTATATTGAGCAAGCAGTAAAGGAAACAAAAGAAAAGTTTGGAGTAGGTATTAAAATCCATGGAGAAGAAATAAAAACTTTGAGGTTCGCCGATGACATTGTAATTCTGTCAGACAGTGAAGGACTTGGAAGAGCAATTGAACGGAATGGACAGTGTCTTGAAAGGAGGGTATAAGATGAACATCAACAAAAGCAAAATGAGGATAATGGAATGTAGTCGGGTGATGCTGAGGGAATTAGATTAGGAAATGAGACACTTAAAGTAGTAAAGGAGTTTTGCTATTTGTGGAGCAAAATAACTAATGATGGTCGAAGTAGAAAGGGTATAAAATGTAGACTGGCAATGGCAAGGAAAGCGTTTCTGAAGAAGAGAAAATTGTTAACATAGAGTATAGGTTTAAGTGTCAGGAAGTAGTTCCTGAGAGTATTCGTATGGAGTGTAGCCATGTATGGAAGTGAAACGTGGACGATAAATAGTTTGGACAAGAAGAGAATAGAAGCTTTTAAAATGTGGTGCTACAGAAGAATGCTGAAGAATAGATCGGTAGATCACATAACTAATGATGAGGTATTGAATAGAATTGGGGAGAAGAGGAGCTTGTGGCACAACTTGACTAGAAGAAGAGACCGGTTGGTAGGACATTTTCTGAGACATCGAGGGATCATCAATTTAATATTGGAGGGCAGCGTGGAGGGTAAAAATCGTAGAAGGAGACCAATAGATGAATAAACTAAGCAGATTCAGAAGGATGTAGGCTGCAGTAGGTACTGGGAGATGAAGAAACTTGCACAGGATAGAGTAGCATGGAGAGCTGCATCAAACCAGTCTCAGGACTGAAGACCACAACAACAACAACAATAAGGAATGAGGTAATGGGTCATTTCCCTGTGGAAAACTCAGGTGTAAGACCTGCTCAAGTCGGCCACTGAGCACATTCTACTCCAGCCATGTTGAAGGCATTCCTTTCCCAACAGAGGCAGGTTCCATTTGTGAAAGCAACCATGTTACATATCAGCTCTGCTGCAATTTTTACGTAGCATTTTATGTGGACATGGCCGCAAACCAGCTGTCTATTAGAAGAAATGGCCAACTTCCATCTGTGGCCAAGAGAAACATTGCGCTGCTGAGCACAGCATGCTCAGTTTCAATGTCTGCTTCACAACTCATGCCATCTGGATCCTTCCCCCCTCGCAGCAAAGCGTTCCTGAACTATGTACAGGGGATTTATCCATGCAGCACATCCTGTGTTCCTGAGATCTTCCTGGTCTCAGTCTTCACTAACTTTCTGCACCAATAGTCTTTTCCACACTGTCTCCCCTCCCTCTGTTCTGTCACCCTCTCCCAATCCACTCCCTCACGTTGTCAGCATTGCACGCTGCACAAATGCACCAGCTCTGGTGCCTTTGTCATATATCTATACCATGCAACTGCTGCTTCTCCCTCCCACTTTCCTATCTTGCGTACCTGCTACCTCCTTCCCAGCTGTTAGCTACCCTTCCCAAACCCTTCCTGCCACTCCCTGCCTCTTTCCTCTCTCACCTGCCCCACATGAGCCAACATATCAGTCCAGTCTACCTGACAAATTGCCATCCCCACATTGTGCATTCAGCCACTGCGTGGAATGGCCACGTGGTTTGAGGCATCATGTCACAGACTGCACAGCCACTCCCGCTGGGGGTTCGTGTCCTCCCTCGGGCATGGGTGTGTGTGTGTGTTGTTGTTAGCGTAAGTTAGTTTAAGTGTGTGTGAGTCTAGGGATCAATGACCTAAGCAATTGGGTCCCTTAGGAGTTCACACATATTTTAACATTTTTGATTTGCATTCAGCCAGCACAATATAGCTGTCCATAGTCAAACAATTCATGTAAACTTACTAAAGTCTCCCATCTTGTTAGTTTGATATTAACATTTGAAAATTGAAATTTTGCCTTTGGGAACCATTTTTTTAGGGGGGGGGGAGGGAGGGAGGGAGGGAGGGAGGGAGGGGGGGGGGGGAGAGAGAGAGAGAGAGAGAGAGAGAGAGAGAGAGAGAGAGTGTGTGTGTGTTTAAATATATAATTCATCATATATTTTCATTTGTTCTCAGGGAGTGACGTAGCTATTTCAGCTACAGCTTGGGATGGCAACCTTTCTGACACTAATAAGGTAAATTAATTTTCAAACAGTCTTACTGTAAATAACAATAATGTTAGCAATGGTACAGCATTTGTTATCTCCTATTTACTAAGCAGCTCTCTTCAGTAACACACCTATTTAATCTTCAGTATAATCTGTTGATGAGCCACTGTTTGTTCAAGTGAATGATTATGCTTACATTTATTGGACTTGAAAGTTATTGTTGTTATTGTAACTGGATTGTCACTGTTATTATTTCTTTTAATCATTTCGTGTGTCATAATTCTTTCTCCTCATAATTTTGAAATTTGGCAAAAAATACTCATCATCATTTACAATGATTCTCAGTGAAAATGTGACTGAACTAACTTGTTTTAGGAGTTCCAAAATGTGCTTTTTCCAGTTTAAATTCTTACCACTTTGGACACATGAAGATCTTGAAATTTCTACCACATTTATTATTTTCGTACCGTGTGCTATACTTATCATTGATTTAGTGCCTCTAGATGTGCATAACTGCGTCTTTTTAAAATTGAGGGTGAAACAATTCGCAGAAAACCAGCCAACAATACTTACAAGAACATTGTTTACCATATATTATGTATCAGTATATATGGTTGGATTACAATACTAATTTCATCTGCCGAAAGATCTAATTCTGCATGTTGTATATTATGAGAAGATGGTTTAAATGGACCTAAGATTTGCCCCAGTTGGAATTTTGTCCCTGGCCTATACTGGTTGAATTATTAAGTGCCATGACGTTATCCATTGGTTGGCTATACTATCAGTCCCATAAAATTTCTATTTATCGTGGAGAATACTATGATTCACACGGTCAAATGCCATAGATGGATCACAAAAAATACCAACCAGTGTGGTATTTACTGCTTGTGAAATCTGGTGAGTGAACATGTAAATGGCATTCTCAGTAGAGAAACTCTTCTGAAACCCAAACTCTGATTTGCTGAGGATATTATTGTTACTAAGGTGAGTTACTCTTACAGAATTCATCACATTCTCAAAAGTCTTGGAAATGATGTCACTTCGTTAAAACCGTGTGTAACATAACACATTTTGACTTTTTTCCCATCCTGCCACAGTTACAAAACAATGCTCACAATGCCCTGAAATGTTACTAAGAACTGTATGGTCTAATGATAACGTAAAACGGATAATGGGGAAAATAAAATTCACCCTCAATTTTTAAAAGATGCAGTTAAGCACATCTCGAGGCACTAAATCAGTGATAAGTATAGCACACAGTACGAAAATAATAAATGTGGTAGAAATTTCAAGATCTTCATGTGTCCACAGTGATAAGAATTTAAACTGGAAAAAGCACATTTTGGAACTCCTAAAACAAGTTAGTTCAGTCACCTTTTCACTAAGAATCATTGTAAATGATGATGAGTATTTTTTGCCAATATTCAAAATTGTGAGGAGAAAGAATTATGACACACAAAATGATTAAAAGAAATAATAACAGTGACAATCCAGTTACAATAATAACACTAACTTTCAAGTCCAGTAAGTATAAGCATAATCATTCACTTGAACAAACAGTGACTCATCAATAGATTATACCGAAGATTAAATAGGTGTGTTACTAGTTGCAATCATTTCAGAAACCATAGTAAAATTTTGAGTAAGCAATCTCTGTAAGATGATTTTCTACTTACTTTGAATCTCTTGCGGATAATTTAATACTAGGTTCAAGCAGCAGGATACAGTTATAAAATAAAACTAAATTTAATTGTGTTAGAGGAGAAATTAATGAGCTTTTATCTTCTAATTTCATGTTACTTGTTTCTCAGATAGTAAGAGAAGGCAGATCTAGGGATTTATTCTGTCTTTTAGTCATGTGTAGCACATTCTCACATACAAACACTCTTTTACTTCTTACAACATGTAGATTTTTCATACTCGTGAAGAAGGTGTGCGTTAAATTCATACTGTTATCATCAACTATAGGCTTCAACTTATTTCTGCTCTTTTAAAATTTTTGAGAACAGTATGCCTTGTCATCATTCAGAAAAATCGTTCTCTGATTTCAGTGTATAATTATATCAGAAACAGCTTACTTTTTAAAAATTTCAGATGTTTACAAAACTGTATTTTTGAAAATTTTTGTAAATTGTAGATAATCTACTTAATAGCAAATTAGAATTTGTGATTCACAGTTACTACCAGAGGATAGATCACTCCAAATTTCAGTATCAATGCAAATAAACATACATTTTTGAGGATTTTCAGAAGTTGGCACTGTCCTGTGCATAATCTAATTTGTAGTAAATTGGCATTTGTGATTTGGTTACTGTAGCAGATATTGCTACTAAAATACTGTATTACAGCTAGTTTTCCCTTAAAGACAACTGTATGTTATCTAAATTTATTGTAAATTAATTCTATTTTTGAATATATTAACGACTACAATAACCTCAAAAAGTTTTAAGAAACTGAGAAATTTTACCACACGTATTTCTGTTGCCTTGATAGAAACCTCATTTTGTATATTTGCTTCTATTCTTATAGGAATTAGTAAGTTTTTAACTCAAGAGATTAACAGATAATTGGCAGGCTTAGTTTTAAATTGTTGATCACAGTCCTGTAAGAGCTGTTCAAAAGGTATCTGACTTTTATTTATAAAATCAGTCTTTATTTAGGTACAATTATTTGACACTAGTTACCTTCAAAGTCATCCACGTCTCATCTTGTACACAGTTCTCTCAACACTGCTGCCACTGCTGGAATCGTCACTGGAAAATCTCATATGATATGGTTCAGAGCTGCTCCAGTCAGTTCTGGAGAATGCCTTTTCTTTTCTGAAATCTGGTTCCTTTGAATCTTTTTCAGTTTAGGGAAATGGAAATGAGCGTTTGGCGTCATTGGCCGGGAGGCCCCTCGCGGGGCAGGTCCGGCCGCCATATCGCAGGTCTTATTACAGTCGGCGCCACATTGGGCGACCTGCACGCCGGATGGGGATGAAATGCTGATGAACACAACACAACACCCAGTCCCCGAGCGGAGAAAATCTCCGACCCAGCCGGGAATCGAACCCGGGCCCAGAGGACGGCAATCCGTCACGCTGACCACTCAGCTACTGGGGCGGACAGTTTAGGGAAAAGCCAGAAGTGACTCATTGATAGGTCAGGGGAATAGGGAGGCTGACAAACCACAGCCATGTTGTGTTTGTCCAAAAAAAACCTGAATTAATTGAGAATGATGAGCAGGGTGTTGTTATGGTGAAGGTGCCAGCTGCCTGCTGACCACAAGTCTGGCTTTTTGCATCTCACAGCTTCATGAAGGTGACACAGGATCTCTTGGTAGTACTCATTATTGACATTAGTTCCTTCTGGGGCATACTCATGATGGACCACACCACCGGAGTAAAAAAATATAGTCTGCATGACTTTCAAATTACTGCATACTTGCCTCATATTTTTGGGTCTCAGCAATGATGAGGGCTCCCATTGCGATGACTGGAAGTTTGCTTCTGGCTTGTACCCATAAATACAGGACTAATCACAAGTGATCACTGTGTTAACAAAGTTGGGGTTGCTGTTCATAGTATCCAGCTTGTTCTGTTCAATCCCTGAATGAAGTTGCTTCTGCTCAGTTTTTAGCAACTTTGGTGCAAATTTTACTGAGGTCCTCCTGAGGTTCAAATGTTCCATTAAAATGAGTTGAATAGATCTAGTACTATTTTTAACCTTGACAGTAAGTTATCTGATCGTGATTCATCTATCCTGAATCATCAGGGTGCTTATGTGATCAGTAAAAACCTCATTTGTGGATGTTGAGGGCCAACCAAACTTAAAATTTGATGCAATAACGTTGTTCCATTTTTCCTGTCATATTGCCCACAAACCAAAATCTAGCAAATACCACTTACACATGTTCACTTGTCAATTGATAGGTAGTGACTGGTTGTTTCCACAGTCATAAAAAAAATTCGGCATGCATACTACGTATGCCAACAAACATAGAGAACTCATACAGCATGATTCCATTATTGGTTTCAACAATAAAAAATAATGTTGGATACTTTTCAAACGGGCTTCATATGTGCCACCAGCCACAATGCAGCCCCAATGTGAATGAATGCTGTTCCCAAACATGGGATGAGTCGGTTGATGTTCGTAAGCAGTTGAAAATCGCCCTGACTATTGTCAGACAATTGGCAGTGGCTGTGTATTGCTGTGTTGGAAGAGCTCTTGAGAGTCATGTACCTGTGGTACAGGTACCAAAGATATCTCCAGTACTATGTTCTCCTGTGGATCCTGTCTCCTCTGCAGAAGGTACAGAACCTGTCATTACTCATCCACTTGGCTGCATGTGGCGTTTCAGTGGTAGGTCTAGGAATCCTCTACAGGGTAGGTGGGGACCAGGGAGGACTAGAGGTGTTATACTGATCCTCCTAACCAACAAGTTTTAGGTGCTGTCTTTCACTGAAACTGATACTGAGCCAGTGGGACTCACTTCGCTTGTTTTGAGGAAACCTTTTTCATCCTGTGTTAGGAGGAGGCAAACACAAAAGGGGAACGGTCTACTAATCATCAGCAGTTCAAATGTATGGCAGATGTTGCAACCACGTGGGGAAATGGGAGCAAGGGACAGGAAAGGACACCAGGTGCACTCAGTGTGTATGCTGGGAGTTTCATTCAACATATTTGAAAGGCTATTGTGGCAGCCATTGAGGGAAGAGAGTGTAACCAACTGCAGATTGTGTCACATGTTGTAACAGACATAGCCAGTCACCTGGGCTCCAAGGTCATACTTGGATCATTCCAGTGACTGGCATATAAGGTTGAGAACACCTGAAAGAAGCTCACAATCTGCAGTATAGGCCCCAGAACACACAATTCACAGCATTGGCCTCAAAACTGACTGTGGCCCCTGGTTCTGAGTTGAGAGTGAGGACTGAATCAAAGATTTTGAAGGTATTGTGACAAAATAGGCCACTTCCTGGACGTCCACCATAGGGTTGAGAACTGTAGGGTCCCCCTAAATGGATCAGGTGTGCACTACACATCAGAGACTGCTGTCCAGGTAGCAAACTATGTGTGGGTTGCACACAAGGGTTTTCAGATTAGGAGACCTCCATCCAATCAAGATAACAATAGCTGTAGGAAACACAGAAGTATCACTGTAAGAAGGAAACCTGGAAGTATAAGTGACAATTGAAAGAAATGCCTCTCACAGGTGAGAGTATTATGATCCTAGTGGTTAACAGGCGAAGCATTTACAGCAGAGTGCCAGAGACTGAAGTGCTCCTGAAAAGGAGTGGAGCTCATGTACAATTAGTTACAGAAAGCTGGTTGAAACCTGAAATTGATAGCAGTGAGACTTTTTGCAAAGATTTAAGTGTGTATCAAGAGGATAGGCTAATGAGAAATGGAGGTGGTGTATTTGTCGCAGTAGACAAGGAACTCAAATCCAGTGAGATAGAAGTTGAAGCCACGTACGAGATTGTTTGGGCAAGAGTCAGTATCAGGGGGTGGTCATAAAATGGTAACTGGATCTTTTTTTCACCTACCAGACTCATCTCTTGATGTAATTGAAATCTTTAGAGAAGATCTCAGTTCCCTTGTACGTGAATTACCCAATCATACTGTAATCATTGGTGAAGACATTGTCTCCCAACAGTCAGTTGGGGAAAATGAGTGTTGTTAGTGGTGAGAATGATAAATGTCCTGTGAAACATCAGTAAATGCCTTCTCTGAAAACTAACCAGAGTAGATAGTTTAGAAGCCTACTCATGATGGAAATATATTAAATCTAATAACAATAAATAAACCTGACCTCTTTGAGGATGTCCACATTTTACCCAACTTGCACTTTTCTCACATGACATCATGACAGCCATGGATCAAGGCAGTGTGCAAGATAAAGTATTCTTCAGTTTAAAAAAATTTGACTCAGTGTCACATCAAAGTTTATCATCTAAAGACAATATTGTGAAAAGGATAGATTGCTACTCACCATATAGCGGAGATGTTGAGTCGCAGATTGGCCCAAAAAAAAGGCTGCTAAGACCAGACTGTGAGCAGCTGCGCATAATGGGAGAAGCAGTCTGGTTGGCGGGGGTGGGGAGGGATTGACAGGCGTTATGAAATTATAATGAAATCCAGACCTTTAGCTGCTTGCAGGCATTGATAAATATCAACGGAGACAGTTGAAAATGTGTGCCCCAACCGGGACTCGAACCCAGGATCTCCTGCTTACGTGGCAGACACTCTATACGCTCTATCCTACAGAGCCACCGAGGACAAGGAGGATAGTGCGACTGCAGGGACTTATCTGTGGCACATTCCCAGCTTACTGTACACACACTACATTTGTAGCACCCCTGCCCACTATGCGCATTCTTGTGGCAGTCAACTACCAATTCCTGTAAGTTTGAGCAATGTGAGTGCATCCGCACTGAAGAAGATCATTGGCCGGTAAGCCTCATCTATATGAAGATGGTATCTGTATTTTCAGACATGTCTGAAAGAACAGATACCATCTTCATAATGACAGGAGTAAAGTTGGACATGAGACGCTGCACTAACAATCAGTGTGGAATTGCAGTTGTATGTTGTGCATGGATAAGATGGTTGATACAGTGTTACTCGTAAGAAAGAGTGTGCAGTGCATTTTGGAAGGCAACCGGTGAAACAGAGGTAAGAAGAGAGATATTGGCAGACCCTGAGTATAGTAATGTGTTAGAAAGTAGTAACAGAGGAAAACAGTGCTGGATTACGGGATGGAAGGAAAGGTGTTAGGTAAAATCAAACAATGGAAAATCCATAATGGAAGTACAAGAGTCATTGACAGGTAGTGTCCTTGGTTTACTCCAGGGAAGTGTATTGCATCCCTTGCGATTCATATTATTATTTTTGTGGGCAATATTAATAGTAACCTCAGAATGTTTGCAGGTGATGAAGCTATCTATAATGAAATACAGTGTGGGAAAAAACTGCACAAACATCAAGTCAGATCTTGAAAATATATCAAAGTGGTGCAAAGTTGGGCAAATCACTTTAAATTTTAGGAAATGTAAAACTTTACACTTGAAAACAAAAAAACGTAGTATCCTACGACTATTTGGAATGGACCAACTCGTACGAATACCTGGGTGTAACACTTTGTAGGGATTTGAAATGATCACATAAGCCAGTTGTGGGTAAAGTAGGTGGTAGACTTCAGTTTATTGCTAGAATACTGGGTAAGAGCAATCAATCTACAATGGGGATTGCTTGCAAATCACTCCTGTGACTCTTTCCAGAACATTGCTCTAGTGTGTGGGATCCATACCAGATAGAACGAACAGGGGATACTGTACATATACAGAGAATGGCAGCAAAAGTGGTCACAGGTTTGTTTGACCCATGGGATAATGTCACAGAGCTGCTAAAGAAACTGAACTGGCATACTCTTGAAGATAGCCGTAAACTATCCCGAGAAAGTCTACTTCCAAAGTTTAAAGAACTGGCTTTAAATGATGACTCTAGGAATGTACTACAACCCCCTACGTATTGGTCACATAGAGGTTGGGAGGACAAGATTAGATTAATTACAGGGTGCACAGAGGCATTCAATCAATCATTGTTGCCGAGTGAATGGAACGGGAAGAAATGTAATAACTGGTACAATGGGAAGTATCATCTGCCATGCACTTCACATTGGTTTGCAGAGTATTAATGTAAATGTAGATGATATCTCTTTATTTTTGCTATTTGGTATGTAATTTACATGGTTGTGGTTCAATACAAATTCAGAATATTATTCAACATGTGACATGTCTCTTTCTTGCAGTATATTCCAAGTGCTAATGAAACCATAAAGGAAGATGCCGACAGTCCATTGGCGAGTGATAAAATTATTGCGCCATTGAAAGAATCTGTGTCAGAGGTTGAGAAGCTTGTGCGAGCAGGTAAGAGATCATTTATTCTGTTGTTGAATAAATTTTCATCTACAATGGAGTGTGCGCTGATTTGAAATTTCCTGACAGATTAAAACTGTGTGCTGGTTCCTATTGAGGATTATTTATTTTTAAATGTGGATAAATAGGTTGGATTTTTACTTCCTTCTCATATTTAAAGAAAAAATTGTATGCTATTTCACAGATTTTGTTAACTTTAATCTGAAACTACAATGTAACATTTGGATAATGTTTGCTCTTTTTCACCAGGTGAGCATGGTTTTCCAGTGGTTAAACCATAGATACAGTGAACAGCATAGTGAATGCGTTACCATAGACAAGAGAGACTCTCTGTAGCACATGTTTATATGCAGGGTGTCCCATTTATCTTGACCACTTGACCACCCTAAATAACTGTTTGTCCAGATGCAAATTACAAAATGTTTCAAGCAAATTGTTCTTTAGCCATCAGGGGAACATCAATCAGCATGATTGCCTTCATTGTAGCTTTAAATGATTAATGGAAAATCTCATATAAAGATGTGAAATAAATGCTAACAAAGAGATAGAGGAGCCTGCCAGTACTTACCTCAGCTCAGTACAGCCTCCATCCTTGCTACCCTCCCTGTTTACCTTTTCCTGTTGCTTCATAACCTGAGTTGTGAGTAACTAAATCCACTTTCCCTTCTTCCCTTTTTTCCCCTCTCTGCTCCCTGATGAAGGAACAAAGTTCCGAAAGCTAGGAATGTAAATTTTCTGATCTATCGGCTGTACTGAGCTGAGATAAGTACTGGCCAGCCCCTCTATCTCTTTGTTAGTATTTGTTTCATTGTAGCTTTGTTTTTTGCAAAGATATGAACTGTGGTATGTCTTTTTTAAATGGCACCCCGTATTTTTAATTCGGTAATTCATTTCCTCTCCTAAAGACCTATTAAAAAATCAGTGTACCATTCACTGAAACACAATTTTATTGGCTGTGAGCCTGGGATCACAAACTCATCCACTTGCTGGAGTTGTCAGAAAACAAATGAAAACCAAGTAAAAACATAACACAAAATTGACTTTGACTTTTCTGTACCATTTCCCAGGAGTAGAACTTTCAAAGGTGCTCAGAGTGGTGACCCTGGACACCGATACACTGGTGCACTCGTTGAATGAAAGAATTATTTACTGCTTGGAGTGTTACCTGCTGAAGAGAATTACAAGCAAGCACAATATGTTCTTGCATGTCCTCTGGAGTAGTTGTAGTACCGCGATAGACGTCTTTAATGCATCCCCAAAGAAAAAAGTCCAGAGGATTTAAATCAGGAGACGTAGCAGGCTAAGTAACTGTTCCTTCGTGACCAATCCATCTGGCAGTATACCTTCGGTTCAGAACACTATGTGCAGGCAAGGCATTACATGCTGGACATCCATTGTGTTGATAGCACATAAGCATTCTGGCTCTTAGTGGTTCTTCATCCAGAAGAGGAGGGAGAATTCATCTGAGGAGGTTGGCATATGCTGTGCTGTTTAGACTACCATTGATGAAATAAGGGCCAATAATTGTAGTTCCAAGCATCCCACACCAGAAGTTAACTCTCCACTGACGCTGTTGTTCCACCTGTGTAAGCCATTGTGCATTGTCGCTGGACCAATAATGCATGATCCTTGTATTTACCTGTCCTTTGTTTGAGAACGAACATTCACCAGTAAATAGAACATTGGAGAAGAAGTTAGGTTTGACAAGGATTTGCTGCTGTCCCCATGACAGAAATGTACACGATTCTGGAAATCATTCCCATGCAATTCTTGATGTAGGTGTATATGGTAAGAATGGAACCGGTGATGTGTAAGAATACAATGTACACTGGTTTCAGGAATGCCAAACTTGTGTTCAAGCTGTCGTGTGCTCACATGTGGATTCATAGCGATGGAAGCGAGAACAGTAACTTTGGCAGCTTCGTCTGTGTGAGTGCTATGATGATTGCGTTGTCATGGGTTGAAACTTCCCATTTCTTGAAGCATTGCAACAAGGTGAGAAAACATCCATCGGGAAGGTGGGTTCTTGTCTGGATATTGCTATCTGTACAGTCCCGCTGCCTGCATAGCATTTCACCTACCTTCAACAACAATAATAAAAGAAATGTTATGTCTATGCAGTTTGTAGGAAGGACAGCCTTTACTGTATGCCTACTCTACACAACAGTATTTAAAAGGACTAAACTACTGTACTAAATGTATCCGTACATAAGAAAACAGTATTGCAATTACTGTCCTGGTAACTTACATTCCCCATAGATGAGTAGCATTTCTACCTTCTCTTCGTTGGTGTACATTCTACTCGCACAGCTCTTCAACAACAATGGTTGATGGAATGATGGGTGTGCATTCTACTTATGTTTACATTTGTCCTCTGTCAACGTCAGCACGTGGATGTGTTCCCTTAACCCTAGTACCTGCACTAAGTGCTGGGAGCGTCAACGTCAAAGTTGTGTTATGTAATTAATAACTTTGTATTTCAGTGAGTGGTACACTGTGATACATTTTTGAATAGGTCTTTAGGAGAGGGAATGAATTACCAAATAAAAAATACAGGGTGCCACCCTGACGGCTAAAAAAATTTGCTTGAAACATTTTGTAATTTGCATCTGGACAAACAGTTATTTAGGGTGGTCAAGATAAATGGGACACCCTGTATATAGTAGCTCCACACATGATAAAGATATCGAAACAATGTCTGTAGTGATAAAAGAAATTATTCATGTGGGTTAAAGAAACAAAAATTTAATTGTGGTGAGGGCCTGAAACTTGATTCTAGGTAAAGGGAGAGAAGGGAAATGATAGGAGAACATGGGAAAAAACACACACTTTGAATAGTCCCAAGAAAAGCTTTCCTAATCAAATTACACTCAGGAGAGAGAACTGGATGTAACCCAAAGTAGAAAGCTCTGAAATATGAGGAGTATCCAAAAGGAAAGGTACAAAACAATGCTGTGGGTACAATTGAAGTATTTATTCAAAAGTAATCCCCAGAGGCCTGAGCATAACCATCACATTGTTTGATGAGCTGAGGGATTTGCTGTTCCCAGAGTTCCTGTGGCTTGGCAGTGAGAGGAGCCAGTCCTCCTCTGTGTCCTCCAGTTCCTCATCCGAGTAGGAGTGCTTCTCTTTGAGGTGTTCTTTTTGTGGACCGAACACACAGGGTGACATGTCCGGTTGCAAGGCGATTGCTCAAGCTGTTCCCACTTGAACTTCGTAAGACCTTGGAGACTGGATTGTTATGACATTTCATACCTTTTCATTTGACCACTCCTTGTACTTAATGAGGCATGGAATGAATATTGTTGGTAAATAGGGTGGGCATCGTAGGAGGGGGAGTGTTCATTGCAGTCTACAAAAACATTACATCTATTGTGGTTGAAACTGATTCTGACTGCAAATTTATCTGGAGGTGAGTATCAGTGTAGGGGCCTCCCTCCATGGGAGTATGAGGGCAGCAATCACATTTGCCCTTAGGTAAGTCTGACATTTCTTCCATTTACTTGTGTCAGACTTATGTTTTCTTTTCTGTCTCCCTCTCTTGGCCAACTTTTGCTTTCTTGATCTCAACAATATTTGGTTACAAGGCTGTTGGGGTGTCCTACATTTTCATTTTATAGTCTTTTCATAGGGAAGGGAGGTGTCTTCAGGCATAGTGAAGTGAACACTACCAGGAAAGTAAACCTCGATGTCAAATTGTAGTCCTCTAGGTTGGGAGTTGGGTGAGTGGGGGAGCACCCCATTATATGTAAAAACTTTCTAAGGTTCAGGACTCCAAAGTAAACCCTCAACACTTGAATGGAATAACATTATGACAGTTATTGGCAGGGAGAAGAACTCTTGGAGTTGATACATGGAATGCTCACAACATTGCAAATAAATGCACTGAATTAGAGAATGAAGTGAATCAACTGAATGTGCACATAATTGTTTTGTCCGAAACTAAGAAAAAGAGACAAAGAAATGAGAAATTTGAGAATTTCATCAATTTTTGGTCTGGAGTTGTTAGACATAAATGGACAAAAGCAGGTGTTTTCCTTCCAATTAACGAATCTATGAGCTCTTACATAAAGGATTACACATTTTTATATGATAGAATTGTCACCCTCACCATTACTTAACCAAGTTAAAAACCACCAAGAAATAATATGTTGTGTCCTGGCACAGGTCCCGGATACCAATATAGCGTTGGTCGAGCCTGCGTGGCGCAATCGGGACATTGACGACAATTATGGGTTTGTGGTTCCCTTTAACTAACCTTTATTATGGAGGTGAGAGGGAGTAGAATCTCCTGGACTGTCTAAGGGCGTGTAGGAGATGTAGATACATTAGACAATGCTTTCAATAGGTAGCGGGTACAAGGGGGGAATTGGCAGCACTGAACTGTCAAAAAAGTAAGGTGAGATTTCTCCTTTAACACAATTTATTGAACTAATATCACAAAGGACATGTGAGGTGTCAGACCCTTCCCCTTACTCTGTACACTTCTATAGATTTAGCCAGAATCTCCACTTCTCACTCTGTCGGAAACGACTACTCATGAGAACTACCAACTTTGAATTCACTCTTCATTTAAATAATGGACTCTTGTCCTATCTCACAGGAGAGAAGCACCAGCCAGTGGCTTGTTCCTTCTATTGCTGAAACTAACTGTAGAGTCTACTTGAGACAGAGACAAACTGTCCCTGTTCAAAACTATTCCAATGCAAAACTTCTACTTAACTGACAGTTGTAGTTGCATCCACCAGAGCATCACTGTCTTCTCGTAGTTGCAGTTCCTATAGACTCATCAGTAGCGGCTGCTACCTTCTCTGTGCTGCCAGGCCTCGTCTGCTTGTGTCCTCTTCAACTTCTGTGGCGACTCTGCTTCTTGCTGCTCGTGGATGCCCTTAAATACGCGTTTTGAAGGTCTGTCCTGCTCGGATGCAGCCTTCACATCTGCTTTCTCTAACTTATTTTTCGGTCTCCCCGGACATTTTGTCGCTGTGGACCTATATTGGTTTGGATTTGTCCGGCAGAGTCCTGGGGCGGAAAGTTCCTTCTCGCCCTCCAAGGCCCGAGAGACGCGCTGTTCATATCCTCGACGTGTTTACTAGCTCGGGCTATTTGTACTGTGTAACACTTTCCCTTCCGTGTCTGCGGAACTTCGGGTTTCACTGCGCGGCGTCCGTGTAAGAAATACTCGCTGAACCTTTACATTATGAATAGCTATGTCATTTTGTTAATTAAATCCTCTGGGGACGTGACAAATAATAGCAAATGACTTTAATGCGAGAGTAGGCTCACAAGAAATGATGTCATAGTACGAAGATATGTAGATAACGTTTTTAATAGTTCTGGAGAAAATCTTGTAGAATTCTGTAACGAGCATAATTTAAAAATTCTGAACACACATTATTCGCGTAAATATACTCACAGATATATGTGGGAACCACCCTCATTACAACAGAAATTGTTAATCACTTGCATCATAACTGTGGTTTGGTTCTAAAAGGGCCAATGTCAAGAATCTTAGTTTTAAGTTATAAGCTTTTGAATATTTTCTAACATTTTCTGACAACTACTAACAATATATTTGGCGCTATTGTTACTAACACTATAGTAAACCAACTTAACTAAAGCTTGTTTTTAAATAATAAATTTCTAGAATTTTCAGCTTTAAAATTAAAGGACTTAAGAGGACATTGCCCCTTTTTAACATCATGAACTCTCTTAAATTATTTGACATTGGCACTTGGGACATCAGTGTCAGGTAGAATGAACAACCAGAAACAGGTAATTTTAAGAAAACAATTTCCTTGTACTCATTAATTAAATCACTTTATTCATTCCTCAAGAATTTAATAACTGATAGCAACTGTTACATGTTCCAAAAATTACGTTTTATCACTCTTTGGTCTCATAATTGGGGGGGGGGGGGGGGGGGGAGACTGTTTATTCACATTTCTTAATATCATACAAATAATTTATGTACACTATGGTTGATATTGTAAAAGGGGAGAGAAAAAAATATATCAGTCATTTCCATCATCACCATCACCATCCTCATCCTCCCCTTCATAAGATATCTGTTTATCTCTTTCATCTGTGTATTGGCTCTCAGGTGATTGATGAACTGCATGTAGAACGGACAACTGCTTACATTAATGTGTGTAAGGAGATCCCTTAAGTCCTTTAATTTCTTTTCTGAGCTGGGTATGATAAAATCAGAAATAAGTGCAAGTTTTGACATCGACAAGCATTGAATTTTCTTTCTGTTCAGATCTATCATCTTGAATGGTTCTTCTGAGGAGTAGCTGTGTTTCTAGGAGACAATTCCTGACATACCTGAGTGATACTTCATCCATTTTATCTTATTCCAAACAATAGGATTCCTTTCCGTTTTAATTTTCTTGTACAGATAATGACTTCTCATCAAGTCTTTAAAGTTGTATAAGTCCTTTTGTTCCAGCTCTGTTGCAGTTATGGGTGGCTTTCAGGGAACCATGCATATAAATTTGGTCCAGTCTCTTGGCAGTTACACTTCAACAGTTGTTGTTTTCTTTGTATTCTCAAAGGCTGCGTGAATTGGGTCAGCTTCCAAGTGAGTATGTCCAACTTTAAGAAACTTGTGGTTGATTTACAGACGTCTTCCCTGAATCATGAATTCTTCCACTACTCTCAGAAACATGATGGCAATAAAAATATTTGTTTGTCCCGTACGCGAATCACTGTACGGGTGTACCCCAAAATTTTTGTCAGCCAGTATCATCAAATAATCATATAGACAAGAAGCTATTTCTTTGCCACCTCATCCCGCCACTGTTTCATTTCAAATGTAACATACTGGTGAACATTCTATATGTGTCTTTACATAGGTGATCAAGTTGCAGGTCCAAAGTTATTATTTGTAAAATGTCACACCACAGTGTAGAAAAGGAGTGGGTAGACATTTCTACAAATCAAAGGCCAGGGTCACTATATTGGAATTCTACACAGCTTTCTTTTTATCATGTCTTTCTGATCGTAAGCAGCCTGGGCTAAATCCAAATGCTGCTGTTGTTCCACTTCAACTTTACAACGCTGAGCATCATCAGTACAATTCTTGAGTAATGTGAAGTATTTGTCACATTTTGCACAAGTGTCAGTCTTCGGTTTGTGGAAGCTAAGATTGAAACAGATCACAAAAGCTCTTCAATAACACGCTTCACTTCTTGGCTTCATATCTTTGGTTTGGCAAAATTCTTGATAGAGCCAGTACATTGCTGAAATAATCAAGTCTGGAGGTAAATATTTTTTAGAAGAATGAGATAAAGAATAATGGCTCTCACAGGAAGGAAACATGTTACTGTGTTCCTTCATTAAATCCGTGTCATCAGATGGAACTTTCGGATGATTAGATTGTGTACCACGTCCATCTTCGAACACACCCCTCCTTCAGAGCCCCATCTTTTCTCCACAATTATTCTTATCTTCTTTTGTGTTAAGGAAAATGTACTAAGGAACATATTCTGACATACTTCTATCTTAGTCTGCAAAGAAAGACCGTAAACAAAGTACTTCCTGGAATATTTACAGCTGCTTGCAGTTCCCTCAGGTTTGTTCCTTAAACGCTCCACATGTTTCTTTTCCTCAAACACATGATTAGCTATGAACTGATTTTGACCTTCTGGGGACAATTTGTAATATTCTATGAACATTTTTTCTCTCTCATAGTCATTTAATTTTCCTCCACAATTTTTGCTGCACTTGCACAATGATTTCAGAACTGTAGCAGGTATAACTTTTCCTTTTGACGTCACACATTCCTTTCCTGCAGTTTTCAATTCTTTCCTCTGATTTTTCTCCCATAATTTTTCATTTTGCTTTCTTTTTCTGGCTGAACCCGTGGATCACATTTCTTGCACCCCCTTCCTCCCCCTTTTTGTTTCATTGCCAAGCTGCTGTTGAATTAGATAAATTTCTTCAATCCTTGAAGATCTTTTAACTGTCTTTCGTACAGCTATATTCCCTCCATCACTGCTTTCATCACTACTTTCACCACTATTTGGAACATATTCATCAGAATCTTCAAATACATCTTCATCAGAACTTGAAGTCACACCTGCCAATAATGATGAACATGCATTTCCTTCTGTACTAGTACTGGAATGACCTTAAAGAAATTAAAAATGAAATAAATTTAATAGGCGGTTGATAATGTTTTAGATTGGCATTAAGTAAGTAGAGATACCAGTCAATTTATAGTCATGTTTTGGAAACATTAGGGATAAATGCTCCTGATATCAGTTTACTTTAGTAAACTTATGTTCAAGGCAAAGTGACCACGTCAGTGGTGATATTTCAGGTGCAGTTTGTTCCTCAAGCTCTTCCTTATCGCCTCTGTGAAACATGATGTTTGTGCCCACCAAGACTGTCTAGACTCCTCACTAACACTGCACCGATTGGTTAGGGGAATTGTTAAAAAACAACTCTTATTATTGTGTATTCCCCCCAGATTTAAGTCCAATGTCACAGCACTATTTCAGTTGTTGAAACCATCTGCCAGCAAAAAAGGCCAATGTCGACATTGGCCCTTCTTACAACAAATGTAAAATAAGAGGGATGGCCAATGTCAAGATTGGCCCTTTTATGATGATTAGGAACTTGATAAAACAATTTGAGGCTTACATCTTAAAACCCCAGTATCTCTTGTCCTATGTGGCTTAGACATTGGCCATTTTAACATTATGAAGAGCACATAAAACTATATGGCGTAGACCAATGAAACCAGTTTTGACAACTATTGACATTGGCCCTTTTGGAACCAAGCCACAGCATTATTAAGCAAAGATGAAAAGTGGTAGTTCAAAACTGTAGAGTCTTGCTGGGAGCCAACTGAGGATCTGACCACTACTTAATTTTACAAAAGATGATGTGTCCGTTTAAGAGAGAACCATCAGCAGCTGATTAGCCAGAACAATGAGAGAAACTACAGCAGACATGGTACAAGCTCTTTCTCCTGAAGCAGGCCAGCATTATAGATTCATTGCAACAGAGACTAGTGTGTGGTTGTTCTAGAGGTACAGGGGACTGAGAGTGGGAGTGCAGACAAACAGATCCTCCAAGGATGTTAGGTGATCATAAGAAGTTTATTTAGGAAAAGAAGAGTTTATATAAAAACTAATTATCAGCTAAGTTACCTCAAGATAGACAAAATTACCAGACATTCAATCAGGAGTTAAGAAAAGGAATGAAACCAGAAAAGAACAGGGTATGGGAAAAGGGATGCATTCAAATTGAGAGTTTAATATGAGGATCACAGATGATGGAGGCATGGAGGACAATTACTGGTATGAAGAGAACACCAGTAAAACAAAGCAGTAGACATCTTAATTCCTTTAAGAGAAAGGGAAAAAGCATTGTACAGATCTTCTAATTGAAGATAGGCTGAAGTACACAAAAGAGGAAGAAGGTAAGACTGAAGAAACTCTTCGAAATAGGACCATTACAATAGATGAAGTAAACTGTGCATTAGCTAAAATGAAGAATGGCTGATTACCTGGTCCTGAAAATATTCCTGTGGAATTATTGAAAGCTGGAGGACACCGTTTGAAGAAAAGAGTAATGCATGTCACGAACAAGTGTTGCCAGTGGATTAAAATTCCATTGTATTAAAATTTCATTGTGTGGAAATGATGTATGGTTTCCGTTTTCAGAAAGATGAGTAGAAGAGACACTACCTGCTACAGAGGAATGCATGATGAGCTGCTTATATGGCAAAATTATGTATGAGAAGATACAACAAGGTGTTGACCGACATATTGGGGAAGGTTCAGATACACATAACAGATCCTACAGATAACCTCTTTATTTTACAAGAAGCCAACAGAAAAAATTTAAAAGCCGTAGGGAAGGAGCTACGCATTGCCTTTGTAGATTTAGCAAAAGCTCATGTCATGGTTTCCAGAGCAAACTGTGGGAAGTTACTGAAGGTAATAGATGTGGATGACCATCTTTTGCAGATTATTATTGAAATTCACAGAGGTAAAAAGGTACAGGTTAAAAGAGGGTCAAATTATCAGAACCTATTAATATCACAAAGGTGGGATAAGGTTGCAGTATGTCATCCATCTTGTTCAATTTATATGTAGAACGGGCTCTAAGAAGATGGAAGAATGAGAATCGTTGTTAATGAAGTACAGTTATTTTCATAAGTTTTGCTGATGACTGGGCTATTCTAGCACACGATGAATATGATCTCGAGTTCATGGTACAACTTTTGTATCAGGAATGTAACAGGTGGGGACTACATGTGAGTCTAACAAAAACCGAATATCTGGTAGTGAATAGTGACAAAAGATTTGAAGTACATGTCACTGGCAGCACAGTTATGAGACAGGGAGAGGAATTTAAATATCTGGGAACATGTACTGAAAAAACTGGCTTACTATTGTAGAGCAAAAAAAATAACAGAATACAACGAAGCAAAAAAGTATGAGGGTGTATGAATTCTTTTTGGTGGTACAAGAACATTGCTAACAGTAGTAAGAAAAGAGTGGGTAGGCTAATGGTTGAATCTGTCCTGTGCTATGGACTAGAACTATGGGTTTTAAATGGTGAACTCAGAATGTGGTCAATGGCTATGGAAATGGATTACTTATGAAGGAACACCAGAATATTAAGAATCAAAGAAAAAAACTGATGATGGTGAAATAAGAGTTAGTATGAGGGCAAATGAAACAGTGTTTGATGGAATTGAAAGAAAATAAACTGATATCGGAATTTGTTGAGAACGCCAGATTATTGGTGGCCAAAGAAGACGTTTCAATGGAAACCACCTGGCACATGTAAATGTGTCTGAGCATGATGCTCTTGGAAAGATCGCATCAACAAATTAATTGAGCACTGTGGTCTATGCAAGGATGATGCTCTGATTAGTGAAGCTTGGTAGAATATTACAGGAGTACAGAAAAATGTTGGTATTAATTGATCTTTGTATTAATTAATCTTGTAATAATAATCACAGCAATAATAATAATAATAATAATAATAATTACTGTTATTATTATTATTGTTATTATTATAGTATGCCTGTGAATGGAAAAGTGCAGACAAGTGGCATGGGTGACACCCACAACATATATGGGGAGACCCGCAGATGGAAGTGTTTATCTCTGAGAGACAAGTAAGCCAGCTGAGACAGTTTTAACGCTGAGTTTAACCACTGCTGACGTCGACATGCACCTCTTGCAGTTTCTGTGTGCTCTGTCGTCACCGAGCGAGGTGGCACAGTGGTTAGCACACTGGACTCGCATTCGGGAGGACGACGGTTCAATCCCGTCTCCAGCCATCCTGATTTAGGTTTTCCGTGATTTCCCTAAATCGTTTCAGGCAAATGCCGAGATGGTTCCTTTGAAAGGGCACGGCCGGTTTCCTTCCCCATCCTTCCCTAACCCGAGCTTGCGCTCCGTCTCTAATGACCTCGTTGTCGACGGGACGTTAAACAACACTAACCTAACCTAACAACCTCTGTCGTCAGCTGCTTGCAGATGCCATGTGTTGTACTCATCCCCGTGCATGTGTCTGCGATTTTGGAGTTTCTGATTCCCTGTAGGGTGACTTGCTTGGTGAGTTTTCATTTCCTTCTGTGAGGTTCTGGGGTTCTGTTCCCAGGCTTGTTGTTGACCCACTGTTCACCCATACAGTATCTTGTCCCGGTAGTGTTGTTTAGCAGCATTGTCATACTAATACAGAGGCTAAAGTGATGACAGAGGACATTCTTTTGCTTGTGACGCTTCTATTTTTTTCCCTTCCTTTCATTGTTAATTTTGGAACACCATGGACCTGGAATTTCTGCATTGCTGGCAGGGACAGTTTATACCTACAGGAGCAACAGCCTGGATAACTAAACCAGAATATGGAATTGCTTCGTGCCTATGCCACACAGGTGGCAGGCCATGCACCTGCTGTGCAATTTTCTTCCTCACCCCTCATTTTCTGGTTTCATTTAGTCTATAGAAATTTGGGAAAATTGCATGCACTGGTTCTTGCTGCGCTGTTGGGTAAGGTATACCGTAGAGCCAGTTGATAAAGCCACCTTCTTGTTGTCCAGCAGTTTGTGATTATGAGACGTTGTGCAAAATTTTGAGTCCTCCTCTGAGCCCAAGAAACTTCACTTTGATGAAATCTGTTGGTTGCTTTCACAGTATTTCAGACATTAAACCCACATGGTAACAGCATGATTGCAGTCTCAGCAGCACCACCACAAGTGCCCTGGGCAGTCATGTACGGCTTTGATTTCTGATTTGCAGGGTCTCTCACAGAAGTGTTGTTTTGAGTGTCCAAAATGTGTCACCTCGTACACAGACTTGCCGATTCTGAATGTGATAGTCTGGTTAGCACCTGATCCTGAGGTCCAAATTAGGGCATTGACCTTGCCCGAACAGTCTTTAGCCAACATTGCCAATATTGTGGAACAGCATGACCTTACGGTGGTGGCGAGAGACATCCTTTCCAACAGTTGGCAGGTGTAAATGATAAACCATCCCTGATGCCTGTAGGGTTTCCCAGGTGGCCTTCCCTCTCACCAAGTTGCTGCTTGTCGATGATTTCAGTTCATTGGTGCTGTGGTGCAGCCGGTCTTCACCTGTTTCAAGCTCGGTGGTTTTTCATTGATCGTAGTATCATAATTCTCATCCACAACAATTTTTGGTCTCCGGCATCACTCTCCTACCACTCATTGGGTGAGCCAGTGGTCCTGCCCCAGTTGTCTGCCCATGTTCAATAAGATTGCTCAGATACCCATGTTAACAAGATTGCTCAGATGTGGAAGCCACGTATGGTTTATGCTGTCAAGTAGGCCGCTTAGCAATGAGAGAGTGCTTCACGGGAAGAGTCTGACAACATTTTACTTTGTCCCACACACATCTCGCAGAATGATCACGACAACAAAATTTGAGCAATTAGAGCCAGTACAGAGGCAAAACGACAATCATTCTTCCGACACACCTTTTGTGAGTGGAAACGGGGTACCAGTTAGTGGTACCAGAAGTACGCTCTGCCATACACGATCAGTGGCAGAGTATTGGATGGGTGATCAGTTGAATTTCAGGTAGCCATGGGAGCAATGGCCAGCCCTATTAGCTTCAATACGTACAAGCTCTTGGGCTGCTTAGCGTTGCAATGGCCGCTACATCAAGTTGTCATATAATAAGCTATGTATTCCTTTTAGGGTTCAGTTCTCAGTCTCTGCACACTACAAGAAAGTGGAACAGCAACTGATGTTGTTAGAGGCAATTCCCTGCAGGCACAAAATGTTTTTGGATTAAACACTTTTTCTGTTTTTGGTTTTCTTATAGCAGATGTAGTCTGTTTAGTGCCTAAGTCATTCTTTTTGTATTATTTTCATAACAAGCTATTTGAGAATACCTTGGGTTGGACAGAAAATTTCTTGGGATACATTTCTCTTAAGCCATCGGTAATTCCTAAAGTTTATCACCCTCCCCATCCCCAATTCTCTTCCCCAAGTGCGACCGTGTAAAGGCAGAGTTGCAGTGCTGGCAGGATCAGGGTGTTGTTTCTAATGTTTTGTCAAATCAGTGGGCCACCCCATCGGTGGCAATTCAGATGCCCGATGGTTCAGTGCACCTTTGAGGTAATTTTAAACAGACAATAAGTCACAGTGTGTCGTGGATTCTTGTCTAGTTCCACAACCGGAGGAGTTGTACGGGCTCTACATGAGAGGAGCATTTACAAGACCTATGTATGATTTTCCAACGTCTGTGGGAGAACAGCTTTCATTGCAGGCTAGAAAAGTGTTTTTTTCTCCTTAAAAGTGCATTTTTTGGGACATGTGCTAAGCAAAGATGTAGTTCCTATGTGAATTGCATCAAAACCATTGCCCACTTACAAGTGCCTGAGAACCTAAAGGAGCTTTAGTGTTGTTTTCTTTTTTCTTTAAGTTAAAAAAAAAAAAAAATGCTGCCATTCCAAGTTAGCAGATAGTAATGCCCACCAGTTGCAGAGATAGACTCACTTTCTCAGTAATTATTGCTATGACATTCGTTATTGCTTGACCGCTCAGCATGCAAATGATGATATCTATTACAGCTGCTGGTGGGGCTTGATCTGGAGTTTGATTGGCCAGAGGCTTTTGTGTTTGCATTGGAAGGTACCTTGTAGCAAACCTTGTTGGAGTTTCTGTTGCTGGCATAATAGGTCATAAACACCACGACCGCTGACCCGCTTATCCGGAAAGTCATTTTAGCTGTCCAAGTGGATTGACCAAAGTGTGTTTGCATTGCATGAGCGCAGATCTGGTGGGGTGTACAGTTTTTTCTCCTCCATGATCGACTCAACATTGTCCAGGGTGTGCTCTTGCTTGCCATGGAGGAACAAAGCTGTTGGTTGTTGCATCCTTGCATACTCTAGCTGCTGCATGTGTTGCACTAAAGTATGATTCATATGAAGGCATTATGTCATGTCTACTGGCTGGTGATGAATTGTTACATCAAACATCTGGTGCTGATTCTAGAATTAATAGAAGTATTTGTCCAATAATTAGCAATGAGATTAAGTTTATTGCTATGGATGGCCCTGTATTAAGGTGCCACCGCACCAGGTTTCTTCTTGTCCAGTTCCAGAGCACCCTGGTACAGGGTGCACATTGATTTTGCAGCTTTGTTTTTGGGCAGTGTGTGGTTGTTGATGATCGATGCCTTGTCATGTTTCCCAAAAACAGCCAAGTTGTTCTCTGCATCACTGACTGCCACTGTTCACGTGTTGTCAACCATTTTTTCAAGGAGTCCCCCAGGATCCTCATGATTCACAACAGTCAGCAATTTGTGGCTCAGGAATTTGAAGACTTTCGCCCATGCGACAGTATTCTGTATCTGACTACCTCCCCATTTCAACCAGCTTCTAACTCAGAGGTGATGCTCTTTGTGCATATGTTCAGGACCCAAATGAAGTCAGTGTCTTCTCTTCCTGTGAAGGTGCATTGTTGAGTCTCCTGGCTATCTATTTGGTGATGCCAGTCAGTGGGTGCAGTCCGATGGAACATTTGCATGGACGCTAGCCACGAGATCTTTGCGATTTGTTGCACACTGAAGCTCATGCCCCAGATCACCATGGCCTACCATATTTTGGTCAGCAGAAGGGGCAACAGGGTTGACTGTGACGTTGTTCCAGTGGTGTTCTTCACCATTTATGCTCCCTTCGCTTACAGCCATCCTTCCTTTGCTTCAGCCTTGGGCCCCAGCGAGGTTCCCTCCTGTGCCTGCTGATGAAGAGCTCATGGATTTTGAGTCCTCCACCACCTGCTCTCTCCTCTCCTCTCACAGGTGAATGTGTCCTCACCAACACCACTGCCAGTGGAATAACTGTTGTATCAGCCTCGACATCCTTCTGCCCCACTGGTGGAAACAGTGGAATTGACCTTTACTCCTTTGGTGGTGTGTCTGCTGCCCAGGTCTCTGGCATTCTCTCCAAGTCTGCACCGGAGGTTGCAGGCCAAACTAGGCCATTTTCGACCCTTCTGGGCCTTTCCAGGGGGAAGGTATGTATTATGCTTGTCTGTGGACATTGTGATTGAGGCATTTGAGCTGGGGTGAGTTGCACAGATGACTGTTGCAGGCAGCTGGCATCGAGAGCACACATGATGCGTTGTATGGGCAGACCTGCTTACGAAAGTGTTTACCTGCATTCAAAAGTAAGGTGGGTGGGGTAATTCTGACATTGAGTTCAACGCTCATGGTCTTCGTCTTGCACCTTGTGCTGCTTCTGTGTGCTCATTCATCAGCACCCGCATGCTTTGTGTTGTGTTCAGCCTAGTTTATGTTTTGGTGCAGTTTTGGACTTTCTACTTTGCGGTAGATTGACTCTTGCACAATGAGTTTTCATTTACTTGTACAGTGTTCTGTTCCTTGGCTTGTTGTTGTGCCACCGCCAACGTGTACAATATCTGTTGCCAGCAGCGTTGTTTAGTGGCATTGTCACATTGCACAGATACTATAATACTAGTAATAATAACGACAATAATAACAATAGGAGACGAGGTACAGGCAGAAGTAAAGCTGTGAGGATGGGGCGTGAGTCTTGCTTGAGTAGCTCAGATGGTAGAGCACTTGCCCACGAAAGACAAAGGTCCCCAGTTTGAGTCTTGGTCCGGCTCGCAGTTTTAGTCTGCCAGGAAGTTTCAATAATAATAATAATAATAATAATAATAATAATAATAATAATATTTGTACCAATCACTTAATTTCACTGTAACAGTTGTAAAATTGTCCAGACAATGTTTGTGCTCAGTACCACCAAAGATCCCAGTGATGCAGTATTATTTGTAGGTGTAACCTACCAAGTGTAGACTGGGATGTCTGTGTAATGCATTTGTTTTATGCCTCCCCCTACAACTAAAAGTTCAAAATACCCCTGGAAGTTCCAGCATACTAGAAACTTGAGATATCATCAACCATAACGAGGAAGCCTACAGCTCACCTGAGGAACATGCGAAACCTACACTCCGAGGTACCAGCACCTCGTTGTTTCTGTTGTTTTCCAACAGTACATAATAATGGAATACATCTATCAGCAATTATGAATACTATCATTTTGGACAGTGCATTGTGCAAGCACTTGCAGAACTGTTGAAATCATTTGTTGGGCACGGTGTTTATTGTTTAACTTGTTAGAGACATAGAAGACAGATACCTCAATAGGTAAGATTAATTAGCAAGCTTTAATGTAAATTTAATATTTACTCATGTGCCGCTAAGAAATTAAATGTCATTACCAGCGCATTTCAGTTCACAGATTGTATGGTGAGACTTCAATAAGGGCTCTCAGACTACCTACTTGCACTAAAACAGACAATATTCTTGAGAAGTCAGTGAGTTTTCCATACAGTATGTGATGTCACCAGAAGTAATTACCAATTTCTATGTATGAATGTTTTGCAGAAATAACAGATGGAATCGTGTTTCTAAAGCTTGATTTTTTTCAGGCTGATTCAGTGAAAAACCTTATAGTGTGACAAAATATCAGGGAGGCCCAGGATGAATTTTCATTAGTGTAAATGCCATCCACAAGGCCATAAAATTCCTCATGGAAATTGAGAAAGTTGATTGACATCTCCTCCTATGACAACCCCCCCCCCCCCCCCCCCACACACACACACACATACACATACACATACACATACACATACACATATCTTATTGATGGCCCAATAGTCTGCCCCAGCTCACTGTATTGACCACAAAACTTAGGCCACAAGGGATTAGAAGCACCTTCCAACTGAAGTGTAGCGACTGACAACTCCCTTCAGCGAGAATACCAGTAGTGAGACATGCATGAAGAATTTATTGTGGAAAAATGTAATTGGATAGACAAAAAAAATCTACTTAGCAAGCAGTGGAAGGATAACACACACACACACATACACTCCTGGAAATGGAAAAAAGAACACATTGACACCGGTGTGTCAGACCCACCATACTTGCTCCAGACATTGCGAGAGGGCTGTACAAGCAATGATCCCACGCACGGCACAGCGGACACACCAGGAACCGCGGTATTGGCCGTCGAATGGCGCTAGCTGCGCAGCATTTGTGCACCGCCGCCGTCAGTGTCAGCCAGTTTGCCGTGGCATACGGAGCTCCATCGCAGTCTTTAACATTGGTAGCATGCCGCGACAGCGTGGACGTGAACCGTATGTGCAGTTGACGGACTTTGAGCGAGGGCGTATAGTGGGCATGCGGGAGGCCGGGTGGACGTACCGCCGAATTGCTCAACACGTGGGGCGTGAGGTCTCCACAGTACATCGATGTTGTCGCCAGTGGTCGGCGGAAGGTGCACGTGCCCGTCGACCTGGGACCGGACCGCAGCGACGCACGGATGCACGCCAAGACCGTAGGATCCTACGCAGTGCCGTAGGGGACCGCACCGCCACTTCCCAGCAAATTAGGGACACTGTTGCTCCTGGGGTATCGGCGAGGACCATTCGCAACCGTCTCCATGAAGCTGGGCTACGGTCCCGCACACCGTTAGGCCGTCTTCCGCTCACGCCCCAACATCGTGCAGCCCGCCTCCAGTGGTGTCGCGACAGGCGTGAATGGAGGGACGAATGGAGACGTGTCGTCTTCAACGATGAGAGTCGCTTCTGCCTTGGTGCCAATGATGGTCGTATGCGTGTTTGGTGCCGTGCAGGTGAGCGCCACAATCAGGACTGCATACGACCGAGGCACACAGGGCCAACACCAGGCATCATGGTGTGGGGAGCGATCTCCCACACTGGCCGTACACCACTTGTGATCGTCGAGGGGACACTGAATAGTGCACGGTACATCCAAACCGTCATCGAACCCATCGTTCTACCATTCCTAGACCGGCAAGGGAACTTGCTGTTCCAACAGGACAGTGCACGTCCGCATGTATCCCGTGCCACCCAACGTGCTCTAGAAGGTGTAAGTCAACTACCCTGGCCAGCAAGATCTCCGGATCTGTCCCCCATTGAGCATGTTTGGGACTGGATGAAGCGTCGTCTCACGCGGTCTGCACGTCCAGCACGAACGCTGGTCCAACTGAGGCGCCAGGTGGAAATGGCATGGCAAGCCGTTCCACAGGACTACATCCAGCATCTCTACGATCGTCTCCATGGGAGAATAGCAGCCTGCATTGCTGCGAAAGGTGGATATACACTGTACTAGTGCCGACATTGTGCATGCTCTGTTGCCTGTGTCTATGTGCCTGTGGTTCTGTCAGTGTGATCATGTGATGTATCTGACCCCAGGAATGTGTCAATAAAGTTTCCCCTTCCTGGGACAATGAATTCACGGTGTTCTTATTTCAATTTCCAGGAGTGTATTTATAAAAGATTTCACTTATGTAAGCTTTCGGAGCCAGTGGTTCCTTCTTGTGACAGAAGGGTTGAAAGACAAGGAAGAGGGGTGAAGGAAAATGACTGGAGAGGATTAGGAAAAGGGATAGACTTTGTAAAAAGTCACCCAGAGCACTGGGTCAGCAGAGACTTACCACATGGGATGAGAAGGAAGAAGATGAAAGAGTCTTTCCTTCTCGTCCTATCTGGTAAGTCTCCCCTGCCCGTGGCTTCTAGGTGACTTTTCCAAATTTTACCCCTTTTCCTAAATCTGTCAACCCTTCATCACTCTTCCTTTCCTTTCAACCCTTCAGCCAAAAGGAGGAGCCTCTTGTTCTGAAAGCCTGCACACACAAAATATTTTATTATATGTGTTCTCCTGCTGCTGCTTAGAGTAGGATAAGTGTCTGGAATTCCTTCCCTATGGGGACATCTCAAGGGAACTACAAACACATTATATCAATCCTTTAACCACCATAAAAGATTAAAGAAATAATTTGTTAGAAGAGAGATTTTATAGATGCATGGCATTTGCTATTCCATAATAATGCTAACAACAGAGCTGGTTTTAGATACCTCACTAGTACTGTTGTCATGTTCAATTCCATAGGAATAATTTTACTCCATGATTGCTTTGTAATCCAGGACAGAAAGAGTGTCAGCATTTGTTGTAATATCATCTGCCAGTTTTATTGCAGATATAGATTTTGGCTAACAGTACAGCTGTGGATGTTCATGTAGACTTGACGTACTTATAACAACACATGTTCCAAAATAAGATAGACAGGTACAAGCATTATTCCAACTCTAAATGTGGACTAAAGCTTGCACATGCCTAAGTTATATTTGAACATGCGTTGTAATTATATTGAGTCTACATGACGACCTATAACACACTGATGATAGCTGCACTGTTAGCTGAAATATAGATTTGCAATATGATATGGCAATTGATGCTGACCTGCTTTCTGTCCTGGTACTATTGTGTTGTCCTTGGAGGGGATAGAGTATCTGAAAATTTCAAAATGCTAAATGGTAGCTTCTCAAATAGGAAGTTGATAGTGACTGATGATTTATGAAACAGTTTGGTTGTCATTTAAGGAACTACTTAAATAAAATAAATCATTGTTGATCTCGCTCCAAATTGTACTTTCTTAATCACTTTTGAGATTTCAATGATAGATAAATAGCAGCAATCCTCTTTTCTGCATCAGCTATGGGGAGTTCTTTATTCCATATAGGCAACATGATCATCCCCTTTACTGTGCAATGGTCAGTTACTACAGGGCTGGCTGCTGAAATAACATTCTTTACCTGGTTCCCACATCAGACTGTTTTTGAAACACTATTTCATCAAACTAGCTCTCAAGTGTGTTAACCTTTTGTGTGATTAGATATTGAGAGAAACTAATTACATGATTATAAAACTTCCTGGCAGATTAAAACTGTGTGCCTTACCGAGACTCAAACTCGGGACCTTTGCCTTTCTCAGGCAAGTGCTGTACCATCTGAGCTACCCAAGCACAACTCACGCCCCATCCTCACAGCTTCACTTCTGCCAGGACTTCATCTCCTACTGTCCGAACTTCACAGAAGCTCTCCATCGAACATTGCAGAACTAGCACTCCTGGAAGAAAGGATATTGCGGAGACATGGCTTTGCCACAGCCTGGGGATTGTTTCTGGAATTTTCACTCTGCAGCGAAGTGTGCACTGATATGAAACTTCCTGGCTGATTAAAACTGTGTGCTGGGCTGAGACTTCTGTGAAGTTTGGAAGGCAGAAGATGAGGTAATGGTAGAAGTGATGCTGTGAGGATGGGATGTGAGTCATGCTTGAGTAGCTCAGATGGTAGAGCACATGCCCGCGAAAGGCAAAGGTCCGGAGTTCGAGTCATGGCTCGGCACACTGTTTTAATCTGCCAAAAGTTTCATATCTGCGCACACTCCGCTACAGAGTGAAAATTTCATTCTGGTTATATGATTGTACTTCCAAAAGAATTTGAATAGAGGGTTGTGCAGGATCTTCAGTTGGGGAGGGGGGAGGGGGGAGGAGGGGGGGATAAATTTTATGTAACTTGGTGAAATTACTGAAGGTGGCCAATATTGTCTCCACCTTATGATGTAGCCTATGCTTGGCTGGCATGGCTAGATGGTGCTCACTCAGGTGTGCTCGTTTGCACATAGGTTGTGAAGTGAGAGAATGTATGTGTGATGGCTCTCTTTACTCGGGTCACCACACATCACTCCTTCGTTGTGAAGTAGCTATCCACTGTGTTTCCACAGCTGCGGGAGGCCATGCACCATTTAGGTTGCAGTTGGCAAATTGTGGAGAATAGGGCTGGTTCATGTGGCTTTGCCATGTGGATTGCAGTACTGGAGAGTCTAAAGATAGCAGTGTTTATGAATTTTGGCCATTAAATGGCTAAAACACCACTATTAATATGCTGTAGAGAGAACTGATGTCCTCTGCAGAGTGAGCGCATCTGAGCCAGAGTAATAACTGAAGCCACTGAAATTGGAATTAATGATAGTTTTGTAAAACAAAATGGGAGCTGTCAAATTAATTCTTCATGGCATCTCATACTAATCACAAGCATGTTCTATCAAGATGCTCGTTATAAGGTACAAGGTTAAACCTGACTGATCATAACAGGATGCTCTAACATTTCTGTCCAACCAACTTGGGGTATTCAGTGGCGCGAGGGGGGAAACGTTTTCTCTATCAGGACCTATAAAGGGAATCATATGGTTAATTGACACTGTATCACCAGTGTATGTTGACAGGAAAAATTTTGTTGTAACACTACACTTCATCAAATAACTTTTCCAATTGGAAGCAAAGAAATTTTATATTGCCAACTGAAGCATTGTCTTGTATTGGAAATTTATGAACATGTGTACCTTAAGAATCTGTTGCCCAGAACAAATGTCATTTAACCATTGTATAGTGTTCGTTGTTGATTTCAGATCTAACTCCCTTGATTACTGTAACTCTGTTCCTTCTGACCTAAATGTTGTGGACTTTATTAAAATCCAAGAACCTCTCACTTATTGCAACTCTGGTACTGTACGTTTTTTGCCTGTGATGGTTGAAAATTTTCACTGTACATTTTCATATTAGGTAGAGATGCTTACTTAAAAAACTTCTCTTATTTTTCATTGTATTTTTTTATCCTCTTTAGTGTTCCCTGAGGATGAATACATAGTGGAATATTCTCTAGAGTATGGTTTTCTGCGACTTTCTCCTGGAACAAGGCAAAGACTAAATATACCAGTCAAAATTGTGACACTAGATCCAAACAAAGATTCCTGTTTTGGAGATGCATTCAGCCGTTTCATCTTAGATGAATTTTTGGGTTATGATGATTTGCTAATGGCAAGCATCAAGACACTGGCTGAGCAGGAAGACAATAAAGGGTATCTCAGGTATGATATTAACTTAATGTTGCATAAATATCTTCAGTTGTAGGTATCTTTTAATGTAAATAAACTTTTTGTAATAGTTGTCTAGAACCATTTTATCCATCTCCAATTTACATTTCACAGAACTGTGATTTGAAGTTTTATTGGCACATAGAAAAATCATGTATACATATGCAGTAATGGAACAGTGTGCTGGATCCAATCTTGATAATATTGTTTTTGTGCTTGTATTGCTGTGCATGTCAGATCAGTCTTAACTATAGTGCAAAGAAACAAGTTGCTAATACAAGAGCAGGTTTATGTTTCTTTTTCTGTATATGTATGGTTATTGGGAATCACATTGTGATATGAAAAATAATTATTTGACAGCACGAAAGACAGAAGCAGTCTCGCACTAACTGTGGAAAATTCTCTAGCTTGAGGAGCAGGAATATCATCACAGTAGAAGAGGGGTAAGAAGAGCAAAGTGTAATGGGGCAGGGTGCTATAGTTGCTATGGAGGGGTGGAATAGCTGCTCTTCTCATTGTCAAGGACTGTAAAAATCTCGATTTACGGCTGAGTTGAAAAGTAAAAAGTAGGCTTTTAACACCTAGTAAGAAAGAGAAGAAAGGATGCTGGAAATTTGAAAATTAGATCTAAAAGTTACATTTTTTAAGTATAAAATGCAAATGTTATTTTAGAGCAGAATGTTAGTGGAGTGCAAAATACGATCAATTTTCGAAGGGCAAAACAATTGAAAACGTACCATAATTGGTGTGAACAGTGAAGGGAATTTTCAAAGAAGTAAAAACTGAACTTTAATCGTGACTCTTGCATTAATAATATATACTTTCAGAGAACTGCTAATGACGGAGAGAATTTTCAGGGTGTGTTTAAAAAGTAGCGTAACAGGCAAATCAAATGAAAGCATACAATGACACTTCAAACACAGTCATATCAACAAAAAAGTGAAACATAGATCAGTTATATTTTTTGTTATCGTAATTTTCTCTCCATCATTTAACCCTTTGATTGCTGGGGACGTGTAAACTTGTCATGCCTCGCCGTTCCTCTGGCACGCCTGACGTGTATACTTGTGGCCTTGGGTCTTCCCTACAGCGCTAAGGATGTGTTTACGCTTCCTGCGCCACCAGCCTGCCCACTGCTAGGGAAGAGTTTAGGTGCTCTGAGTCACAGCTCCCTGAGCGCTACAGACGTGTATACACGCAGAGCTGTCTTTCTGCTCTTCTCTTCCAGTAGCTGTTCAGTAGTCTGACTGTATAGTTCGAGAGTGCATGTATCTTTGTTTGATGTGTTTCCGCTATGCAGAATTCAACTTAGGTTCCTGTATTTTGCATCAGTTTTCTTGTTTTCTATGTGAGAAATGTCACGTTGCAGTGCTTGCAAAAATAAAGAAATCCTACTTATGCTCACTAAGAGCGACAGTGAGTGTGAATTATCTGACATTGCTAACAGTGATGAGTCTTGAATGGAATTTCGAAGCTGTAGTCCTCAGCCCTTTACGTTAGAGGGGAGAGCAAGAATTACAGTCAGCAGTTCTTCTGAATCCGAGGAATCAGAAAGTGCCAGTGAAATGGTTCGGAAAAGAGCGCGCTTAAGTGACACATTTGACTAGAAAGAAACAGATTTCCAACCGTTAAACCATTACTTCGATGACTCGAGTTCAGGACACAAATGTCAATTAGATACTAACCAAAGCATTCTTTCAATTTTTGTGATATTTGTGTCTCAAGAACTGTTGCAATTTATTGCAGGTGAGACAAATCGTTTTTATGTTTACACCAGAGAAAATACTACAGAATCTATGAATTTTCGACTGTCAAAAGTGGAAAGACACTGGATTTGAGGAAATGTATTGTTTTGTTGCTGTTTGCCCTAATGGCCCAAGTTAAGAAGTAAAAATTGAGTGATTATTGGTCCAGAGATACACTTTTGAACACACCAGTTGTCAACGAAATTATGTCCTGAGACCATTTTTGTCTACTTCTGGGAATCTTACACTTCGGTGATAACTCTGCGAGCACTGGAGGCGACAGTCTATTTAAAATTAGGACGATTGTTGACAAAGTTTGTAGGATGTTTCGTAATTCATTCTGCCCACATCACAAGCTTTGTATAGATGAAAGTCTCTTGCTGTTCAAAGCACGATTATCTTTTAAGCAGTTTATTCCAACCAACCGAAGTAGATCCGGAATAAAGACATTTGTACTGTGTGACTGTCAGAGTGGGTATATTTTAGATTTTATTGTATATGCAGGTGCAACAACAGAAATTGGGTTCCACAATTTGGGAAAGAGTGGCGACGTAGTGGCAACTCTTATGGGACCACATTTAGAACGGAGTCATATTCTATGTGTCAATAATTGGTACTTCAGCCTGGACATGTTCCTCTGGCTTCACAACCATGGAACAGCCGCATGTGGCACTGTGAGACCTTAACTTTTCCCGGCGAATTGAATGTTCAAATAACTTACGGGTTTGCTGCCGGGTGACGTCGTCGACCACTGCCAATATTTCGACAGGAGCACGCCCTGCCATTCTCAAGGCACAACTGCAAGGAGGAAGCAATGTGCAAGGGAATTTAATACCTCGGTTCACAGAGGAAAAACAAGGAAGATACCACACACAGAACAAGTAACCGCAGAGTCAACACACAACCAAAGATAACCAACATCAGAAATATCGATAGTGACTATTAATCAACAGGTGAGGTAGCACTAATTCTGTCCCTCTGTTTTTTGATGAGAAACAGAGCTGAATTCCAAGCAGCATTTAAACAAAATCCAAAATAGTTTGATTTAAACAGCTTCCTTAATAACTCTATCCCAATAGCTGTACGTGCAAGCCAGAATCTCCACGTTGTTGTTTTCCGTAGGATGACCGATGTCAAGGCAATGTTCTGCAATAGCGGATTTGCTCATCTGTTGTAATCGTGTGTGACGCTTATGTTCAATACATCCGTCTTCCACAGTCCTGATTGTCTGACCAATATATGACGTGCCACAACTGCAAGGAATACCATAGACACCAGCCTTATGCAAACCAAGATCATCTTTTACGGACGCCAACAGGGCCTTAATCTTAGAAGGTGGTCGAAAAACACATTTCACATCACATTTCTGCAAAATATGGCCAATTCTGTTGGAAATGCTTCCTACGTAAGGCAAAAAGGCCGTAGACTTAGATGCCACTTCGTTGCTATTGTGTGGTTCCAACGTTTGCATGTTGACCCAACACAAACAGTGGAAACAGAGAAGGAGACTGACAGAAATACTGGTGGAGGGGGGGGGGGGGGAGGGGGTTTGTAATGGGGGGGGGGGGACGTTATATATTGTAGATTACATTTCGAGTATGGGTGCAGTTGACTGTTGTGACATGTTACTGAGCTCAGTTGGTTCAGTGCATAAGACTGTGAAATGGTATAAGAAATATTTTTTTCACATTTTGTATTTATGCATTCCAAATGCTCACGCTCTCCACCAGTCGGTAACAAGGCAAAAAATGGCACTCACAGAGTTTCACCTTTCTCTCATAAAGGAGATTGTAGAAAAATATGCTACAGAACGGAGAAAAGCTGGTAGGGGAAGGTGCTACGATGACGAGAATCGTCTGTGATTCACAGGGAGGCATTTTCCAGCTGTTATCATGAGTGAATATTCGCAGAAAAGTACACTAATGCACAGATGCGTGGTTTGCACAAAACAGAAAGTGCACCGGGAAACTAGATACCAATGCAAAACTTGCGGCGTTCCATTATGTGTTGTACCCCACTTTGAGACTTATCGTACAAAGACGCATTACTAATCATTGGGAACTAAATCTGAGAAAATCTATTGACGCTTCTAAATGAATAACAAAAAAGGGCAAAAATTTAAAAAATATAAAAAATCTATTTTTAACTTCCCCAGTGCCGGTCCAAAGCCCGGATGGAATAGAAGGATGGCAAATGGATGCAACAGGTGTAAAATTATTCAAACGAAGCCTGACTTCTTCATATGTAGCAGTTTACTGGCAAATGAACGGACTTGGTGATTGAGGTGGCGCAATATCTGTACTGTGGCAGATGTGATTACACCGAGTACATTGCACCAGTATAACAAAAACCATATATTTAATCTGTGTATGATACATTTAAATTATTAGCACATAACATGAACAGTTATATTCATTTATCCTTAGTAGTACAAATGTAGATCACATTCGGTCAACTTGTACAAAACATGTTTTCCATAACTGATTTAAACGCCTTTGATCAACGAGAAACAACATGCCAAAGTTAAAACTCTTTTCTCAGTGCGCTTTTGCTTGCTACTTTGCCTATGTTGTTAGTGAATATTGAATATTAAACTCATTGTTCTGGGGAGGGTGGGGAGCTTAAAATTTGTTGTTCGAATGAGACTGGCTTTGAAGCATTAATAGAAAATGGTATTTGAAAAATAAGTATCGAATATACCCTGCTTTCGTCTTTTCAAAAATCAACATCTTTTTAACTAATTTGTAGATAATTGGAAAATAGTAGGGGAATAAAATTTTTTATTCCTTATCGTTGTGCAGTCAATCTATCTCACTCTAAATTTCATTTTCATCATGCATTCACACTACTAGATATGCTAACCCGAAGTTTACATTGTTTTCGGGCCTGATTTTCACGCCCAACTTTCATTCCAGTTGTACAGCTTGGTATGTTTTACAGAGCGTAGTTTTTTTTAGCAAAATCGGAATGAAAATACCAAATTTTTGACGTTTTTACAAAATCTTCAATTTTGCACTTAATTCATTTGGTATTGAGAAGTGCTATGAAATTAAACTTTATGTTTAAGAACCTTGTGTTATGAGGTTACTACATGCCAAGTGTCACGTTCGTCATAGCATTAGCTCAGGAGATGCAAGAAGCCAAACTTCGATATTTTTTCGGGCGCCTCTCTCTCTCTCTCTCTCTCTCTCTCTCTCTCTCTCTCTCTCTCTCTCTTTTCCCCTCCTACAATTTTCTGGCTCAGTATGGCTTGTAAAATTTTTTTCATTCTTATTCTTAAGAGAACATACAAAGTTGTACAAGATGGCTAAATTTTATTTCTTTACAAAAACTATTGCCTGAGATATTAAAGCTCAAAGTCACCAAAAATTCATGCTGGCTCTGCACGAGCCATACTCGGCCGAGAAATGTTCAGCACAGGGCGGGTTGGGCAGCCTGGGCCTATCTGGTCCGGGCAGTGGCTCCGAGGGACAGGCACGCAGCGCAGGTAGACGTATTACGCCGCAGGCCATGGCGCCTCAGCGCACCAAGCAGGTGGCGCACCTCCAGCAGTCAAAGGGTTAAACAAAAGACTTGAATAACACACTTACAGACCACCTTCTTTTGCATACTCTTCTTCCAGGGGTGCTTCTCTTCCAGAACTGCCTTGACTGCTGAAGTGAGGTGTGCCTAAGTAGATTTCTTTGCTGCTTTCAACTGAGCTTCTGAAAATTTTCTCTCATATCAGTCTGTCTGCAGACTGCTGTTTCATTTCTTCTACTGTTAATGCACTTGAAGTATCTGTGTTCATGTTTGGTCTAAGCTCAGTTTCATTTTTCTCACTCATACTAATTACTCTTTCTGTTGGAGCATTGCTTTTTGGAACCAGTAAAACTGTCAGTGTGAGTTTTGAAAGAAAAGGATAGTTTTTTACTCCTTACATATCTCAAATATCCGAAATGTTGTACCAAAATTTGTCGGTCTTATCACTTTCACACGATTCAAAATTGCCCAACTGGTATTTAGAAAATTCTTATTCGATAGACCCAGATTCTTTTGAACTTAAGATATGTGGGGATTTGGTTAACATATACTGAAGACAAGAAAAAGTTTGAGACTTCATAGCGCTAACTTCAGCTTTGTTTAAAAATTCATTAACAATGGGAATTTTTTCTTTTACATATTTGCAGCTACTTATATAGCATTCTCTAACATCCAAGTAAAACTTTGATATAGGTATGTTCTCTCCAATAACAAGGTCTTGGTTGTCCTTTTGATTTTTTCAATCATTAGATTTTAAGCTTGATACGGAACAGCCAGGAATGAGGAATTTTCTGTGAAGCTTATGAGTAACTGGTTGCTCATGCTGCAGAAACACATTCACACAAACAAAACCTGGAAGCAGACTACTCAAAAAAAGTAGATAAGAGTTTGGTAACAGGATTTTGAACACAAAATACTGCTCTTTGAAACAGAGCAATTTTTTCCTTCTCACTGGTTTCACTGAATAATTTTTTAATGTTTCCCACTGTTCAATGACATGGTTAACAGCATTAAGAAGAGAGAGGCATCTGGTACACATATACTTCAAGATCTTTTGAGGTTTATCCCATACAGTAATTGACATAGTATGAAGGCTGCCTGCCTTTTAGAAATTTTTTTGTGCGGATTGGTATATGTCTATTACAAATTTTTCAGTATTGTGGATGGAATTCATTCCCTGTTTTGCCGCTAAATGTATCAAATGACATGCACAGCTCTGAACATATAACAACGGCTGCTCTGTCTTAATAAAAGATATGACTCTTTTGAAATAGCCAGCATCGTCTAAGCATTGGTACCTGAGAAGGCAATGCAGTTCTTTCAAGGAATGTTCATTTCTCGTAATTATGTATTTAATAAATTAAAAATACCTTCATCTACGTTTACTGTAGACTCTTTCACAGATAACATCACTGTGCTTGTTTTCTAATTTCTGCATTGAAAAAAGACACAACAGTTGAACAGAGTTATGTATCATTCATATTGGTACTACCACCAGTAGCTAAAGCAAATGGGCTATTTGTGATGACACTTGCAATTTCACTTTGTGTTGATGCAGTCAGACGTCACAGCATTACTCAGTTTTCATTCTGGCACATTCATATTACACTGCTAGTGCTTAATCTGAAAACATTTTATGAAAGAGACCTTCAGGATCAGAACATGCTAGTGGTTGGTTATGTTCTATTGGAAATGCAGTAAAGAGTAATTCAGCACTACATATAAAGTTTCTATCATTCACAGAGGTTATAAATACTTCTATTGAAGCCTTACCTTTGTGATATGGAGCTGGCTATTTGTATGACATCGACAGTCATCTCGGACATCTCTTGCATGAACAAGTATTGCAGAATACATGATGCATAGACTTTTGTGATTGTAAGAGGCAAGGGAATTCTTTCATATAGTCTAGTCTGCACTTTTGAATCATGCAAATATTCTCCCCTTCCCCCACCCTCCATCCCACCCCATTCCCCCCACACTGTGGCATTTTCACCATTATAGATCTCTGAATTACTACAGTCAACTTTTAAATCCAAACTTACTAAAAATCTCTTATTTTTTTAATTACTGAATGCAAAGAACAGTGTGTAAAAAATAGATACCGTATATTTTACCTTTATTTCTCTAAAACAAAACTTTCTCTTAAAGCAGCAGGACTAACCACATAACACAATAAAACTAACTACATAAAACAATTGAAAATGTTATTAAAGAAAAAATAGTGACTATTTATTTACCCACTAACAACTAAATATACTTGTAAAGGACAAAAAGTGTGACACTCTGCAAACACAGAACAGAGCAGTGAATATGTTGCTAGTCACTTGTGAACTGTGGTTTTAGTTGCTAATGATGTGTTCAAAAGAATTGTGATGTAATTGTGAAGACACGAGAAAGACACCTGGAGGAGGGGGGGGGGACCACATTAAGCTTCACATTTGGTTACCTACACCTGGAAAAAAAAGAAAAAAAAGTGAGAGTTAATTTAAATGCTACTCAGTAGCTTTATACTCAGCTGTGGTGTCACAGCATGAACATCATTGCACCAAATCGCAACATAACTACAAGTTTATGCACCCACAGTAGCGAAGTTGGTGAGGCGCTGTAGTAGAAAAGTGTTTGTGTGTATATGAAGCAGTCTCTGCTAAACAGATGATAAAAGGTTATTGCCTTACTTCTGAAATATACTGCTTCACCAAATGAGGCAGTGAAAAATAATGTATTGCCAAACTACTACAATAAATCAAATAGCAAATTCTTTACTTTTAGCAGGGGGTTGGGTAAGACTGTAATTTTAGCCTAGAAAATACGGTAATCAAGGACAAATTGTAATATCATATTTACCCAAATGTAAGGCGACCCTTAATATAAGATGGCCCTCTTTTTTAAGAGGTTCCCTGAGAAAAATTTATTTGGCATATTATGACTAATCAAAATTACAGACATTCATTGTTGTAAGATATGTGCCTAAAAAGTTAACAATGCATCTATTCTAAACTTATGCCATTTTTTCACTGTCTACATATTGATAATAGAAGGAGAAATAAAATAAACGCAAAGAAATGGTTTACATTATCTTCACTCCCATTTTTTTACAGTCATCTGTGGTGTGTCACTGTTTTTAATCATCATTGCCAACATTCTAACATAACAGCTGTGAATCTTATATCTTCGTCGTCACAAATATATGGCTATTTTTTCTGAATGTGTTGCTATTTCTGAGGTTATGGTTATGGTGGGATCTGAGAACGTAGCTTTTTTTTTTTTTTTTTTTTTTTTTCTGAACACACAGCGGATTTCACTTCTATACTGACGTGAAAAGGTTGCAATGTCCCTTGCTTCCAAGCATATCTTCTGCCCACCACTCTTGCATTGACTGTGTAGAACAAGCAGCCGACCCCCCCCCCCCCCCCCCCCCTTCCCTATTATTACTGTCATACCTCACAGTGAGCATTAACAACACTGTTGCATGAAATAAGGACGTACGCCACTGGAGTCAATCAAGATTATTTGTTTTGGAAATTACAATTAAATGAATACCCCTAGCTGTATACAGGTGTTGATATAAGTCAACGGGGACAGTTGAAAATGTGTGCCCCAAATGGGACTTGAACCCAGGATCGCATGCTTACACGGCAGACACTGTATCTAACTGAGCCTCCGAGGACACAGAGGATAGTGCGACTGCAGGAACTTATCTCTGGCACGCCTCCCGTGAGATCCACATTTGCAGCTTATTGTCGCGCACTATATTCATAGTACCCCTGCTCATTATACTCATTACTCGCGGCTTTACTGCTGATTCTCGTAAGAGTTTGTGCACTTATTTGTTTCTCCTGCAGAAATATATGCTGTTGTTGACTATTTGCCAAATTATAAAGTCAGTTCGATCCTGAATACAAATGGGTTCAGACAAACTGAAGTTTAAACATAGTAGATGCTCATAAAAAGTTAAAGTACATAGTATATAAAGTACGCAGTATAGAAGAGTACCATGGTTGGCAGCATGACGAAATTTGTTGCCTGCTCGCCACTCCCTTCCCCTCACAATAGTAGTTTTCAGCCAAGCTGGTGTCATTGTTCCCCCTCCAACCCTTCTTTAGTGCTGTGCTTGAACAGTAGTGAAACATGCTTGGCAATATCTTCTAGAGTGCAGGTCATATGCAACAATAGCAACTAGTACATAAAAAAAGGTCTCAATGTGAGATATTCAATTATGGATTAATTTTATTTCTCATTTCATCTGAATGTCACAATCTTATTCTAAAGCTGATTAAAAGCTGATGATATTTTTCCCCAGTACTGTAATACATGAGCAGTGACAGTATTTCTCATTTGCAACCCACCTTGTAAATCATTAGTTTCTCATAACCCAATAAAATACTGACTTGTGTTCAGAACCAAGTTACAGTTTTTGAAGAGCAAGATTTTCACCTTTGAATGGCCTTTACTTAAAAACCAGCATAAATGTATATATATGGTAACCTGTTAGAGTATAACAAAAGTTTGTAAGTTGATAGAATTTAATGCTATTTGATCCTATGTTTCACAAAATTGTAAATTTTTTTAAGCAGACCAGTAGGTTGTAGTGGTGGCTAGCTCATTCTCACATATCTCTTGCACTAGTGCTGCTAGTGAGATGTCACATGATTGTTCGAGTGAGGTCAATACTGTATCAAGCGCTTCGGCATATTAGAAAATCTTGAGCCTATTCGAATGAAAGTATTGTTTGCTAAGCCCTACCCTTCGGTATTGTTATTAATAAATTTGCATTTAACTCGGTAAATATGTTGACCTCAGCAGCAGTAGTTTAATCTGTGAATTTAAGATGAACCCATATTTTTTAAATGACAAATTTGGGCAAAAACTTATTCTTATAATAGGATAAGTATGGTACTTGGCATGTTTCCTCTGATATGGCTGATAGCAGCATGTGTCATGGCCCAGCATCCCAGTGATGTGACAGATGACGTTGTTGTCCAAGGGATGAACCCAGGCTTGTTGGCTGCGGTGCTGCGTCAGTTGGTGTCGAACCCCACCTGCATCTTAGACCATGAATTGGTGCCTGGGATCATGGGAGCTGGTCTCATGGATACGGTGGCAGTTGTTGGTTGCCTGATGGCTACTCCCTCAGAAAGCAGTCTGCAGTTCGCAGCCAGGCTGCGAAGATGGTAGATGTGTCAGTATGACTGCATCAACGCCATAGTGGAGCCTGACACATGATGGGCATTGTGCATGGCTCTGCCATGCCAATGACCTGCTGGGCTAGTCCGGGGGTTTATACATGGCCAAAGTGGGCTCTTCAATGTGGAAGACAAGTGCTGCCGCATATTTTCAGTGTTGTCGAATTCCCTTGCTGATGTAAAAGGTGAGTACTGCTATATACTTCATTGCCGTTGACAATCCCTGAAGGCTAGTCACTGCCTATAGAATTGAGTCGCAGTTGAGGAAGTGACTGGTATGTTGAAATGCTAACACACTGGTTTGCTTAAAGCAGAAAAGCAATCAAAACCTAGATGCAGGATGAAGTGAATCATAATAATGAAGCAACTGATGAGATTAAAAAGCCAGGGGAGAAACAATGGTGTATTGTATTTAAAATATAGTGTAAATCACATTTTACATAAACAGTAACAGTCTTAAATTTCATTAAATCATCCTCAGACTTCCTCTCATGAAAAAGATTGTGGTACGTGAAGAAGAAGATAACATTATTAAATACTATGGTAATGGAAAATTCTATTTGTAATGCAGACGGAGGAGTGAGTAACAGTCACCACTTACTGCAGTGGAGTCACTGGAAATAGACAGGCACATACAGGGTGTTTCAAAAATGACCGGTATATTTGAAACAGCAAAAAAAACTAAACGAGCAGCGATAGAAATACACCGTTTGTTGCAATATGCTTGGGAAATAGACAGGCACATAAATGAGGACTGGAAGATTGTATCTCAGCTTACATGTATTGTTTCTCCACTGAACTACTTATCTTGGTATTGCAGCCTGACTGAGATTCAACTATGTTGTAACATATTATATTTTGTGATGTCGGCTTTTTTTTATTTCAGTCAAGTTAATGAGAGAGCCTATGTCAGGGTGAAAAAATAAACCACAAAGAAATATTGATGAAAATGGAACACAATGATTTATTGAGTGAGTGCCAGATATAATTGTCTCAATTGATAAAGTTTGAAATGAACAATCTTCAATAAACACATTGTAACGGAGTGACAGATTTACAAGTTAATTTGCCCAGTCTGAATCTATGCACATTCAGGGCCATTATGAGGGCAGGGTGTGACTATAAGAGGCAGTAAGTTAAGGTTACCAAGCAGTGTCTGACAAACCTTGACATTGTTTCACCTCTGGCGATACTAGCACATTGCCTCCTTACAGAACATGCTGCCCAGCCAACCATTCTATCCATAATTTTAAAGTATACAACAAAATGGCTAATGAAAAATGCTTCAACAATAGAAAATCTAAAAGGAAAGTAATGCTCAACATATCTGTGGTGCTTGATGCACCAGCTTGCACATCATCATCTACATCTACATCATACTCCGCAAGCCACCTAATGGTGTGTCAAGGGGGTTACTTTTGGTACCACTATCTAATCCCTCCAACCCTGTTCCACTCGCGAATAGTGTGTGTAAAGAACGTGTGGTGTCACCTCCAGACACCACACTTGCTAGGTGGTAGCCTTTAAATCGGCCGCGGTCCGTTAGTATACGTCGGACCCACGTGTCGCCACTGTCAGTGATTGCAGATCGAGCGCCACCACACGGCAGGTCTAGAGAGACTTACTAGCACTCGCCCCAGTTGTACAGCCGACTTAGCCAGAGGTGGATCACTGACAACTACGCTCTCATTTGCCGAGATGATAGTTAGCATAGCCTTCAGCTACGTCATTTGCTACGACCTAGCAAGGCGCCATAGCATTTGATATTGAGATTATAACATGTACTGTCAAGAGCGATGTACACCAATTGTGGATTAAAGTTAAGTATTATATCAACTATGTATTTTATTTGCTACTATTAATTCCCTTAACTGTTCCAGACCTCGCGCCAGTCAGCGTGTAATTAAACACGTGCATTTCGGCCTCCTCTAGCAACACAGTGTTGGCTCTTCTGCCAACACTTCAGAATGATTGTTGGTAAGCCTCTGTATTGGCTCTAATTTCTTGAATTTTCTCCTTGTGGTCAATATGCGAGACGTATGTGGGGGAAAGTAATGTGTTGTTTGACTACTACTGAAAAGTGCTGTCCCAAAATTTCAGTGGTAAATCTCTCCATGATGCACGACGTGTCTCTTGTAATGTCTGCCAGTGGAGTTTGTTTAGCATCTCCGTAACGCTCTCTCGCCAGCTAAGTGACCCCATGGTGAAACGTGCCGCTCGTCATTGAATCTTCTATATCTCCTCTATCAGTCCTTCCTGATATGGATCCCAGATAGATAAACAGTACTGAAGAATCGAGCAAACAAGCTCCTTATAAGCCACTTCTTTCGTGGATGAGTTACATTTTCTTAAGATTCTTCTGATGAATCTGAATCTTGTGTCTGCTTTTCCCACTGTCTGTTTTATATGGTCATTCCACTTAAGATCGCTCTGGATAGTTACACCTAGATATTTTATGGCAGATGCTGTCTCCAGCTTTTTGTTATCAATAGTGCAGCTGTACAGTAGTGGATTTCTTTTCCTATGCATGCGTAATAAGTTACATTTATTTACATTTAGTGTCAACTGCTAGAGTCTGCACCATTCATAAATTCTCTGCAGGTCATTCTGCAATTTCTTACTATCTTCTGGCGTTGCTACTATGATGTAAACAACTGCATCATCTGCGAATAGCCTTAAAGAGCATCCAATACTTTCTATTAGATCATTTATATATCCTGTGAACAGCAACAGTCCTATAACACTTCCCTGTGGTACTCCGGAGATATTACTTTTACATCTGTCGATTTAGTTCCATTAAGAGCGACATGTTGAGTTCTGTCTGCAAGAAAGTCTTGAATCGAATCGCAGGTCTGCTCCGATACTCTGTAAGCTCGTATTTTTTTCATTAAACTACAATGCAGAATGGTGTCAAATGCTTTACTGAAATCAAGGAACACCGCATCAGCCTGAGCGCCATTGTACACTGCACTGTGAATCTCGTGGAGGAACAGAGCGAGTTGAGTTTTGCAGGATCTCTGTTTGCAGAATCATGTTGATTTTTATAGAGGAGCTGTTCATTTTCCAAGAACATCATAATTCTTGAGCATAAAACATGTTCCATAATTCTACAACAGGTTGATGTCAACAATATAGGCCTATAATTGTGTGGATCTGTCTTACGGCCTTTCTTAAAAACGGGAATGACCTGTGCTTTTTTCCAGTCGTTAGGTACCTTTTGTTGCTCAAGCGATCTATGATAAATTACTGCTAGAAGAGGAGCAAATTCTTTCGTATAATCTTTATAGAATCTGGTCCTGAAGCCTTTTCACTAATAAGCAATTGTAGCTGCTTTTCAGTTCTGCAATCGGTTATCTCAATATCTGCCATTTCGACACTCGCACGACGATTGAAAGGAGGGACAGTATTACGATCTTCCGCGGTGAAACAACTTCGGAAGACCGAATTCAGTATTTAGGCCTTCTCTCTGTTATCTTCTGGTTCGGTGCCAGTGTGGTCACTGAGAGAATGGATACATGATTTTGACCCACTTACTGTTTTTACATACGACCAAACTCTCTTTGGGTTTTTACTCAGGTCGGTTGACAATGTCTTACTTTTGAAATCATTGAATGCTTCTCTCAGTGCTCTCCTTACACTCATTTTCTCTTCATTCAGCTTTTGTTTGTTAGCTGTGTTTTTACTTCTCTTGAATCTGAGATGAAGTGCTCTTTGTTTACGTAGCACTTTTCTAACATGGCTATTAAACCATGGTGGATCTTTCCCATCCCTTAAAACCTTACTCGGAACATACTTGTCTAGGGCATATTGTATGATGCCTTCGAATTTTTTCCATTTGTTCTCCACATCTTCATCCTCATCACTGAATATTTTATGCTGACTGCTGAGATATTCTGAAATTTGTATCCTGTCACCCTTGTTGAGCAAATATATCTTCCTACCTTTCTTAACATTCCTTGTAGGACCCATCGTCATAGAAGCTGTCACAGCCTTATGATCACTGGTAGCTTCCTCTACGTTAACTGATTTGATAAGTTCAGGTCTGTTTGTTGCCAGGAGGTCTAAGACATTACCCTCATGAGTTGGTCCTTTAACTGTCTGCTCAAGGTAATTTTTGGACAAGACATCCAGAACAATGCCACACGATTACCTGTCTCTGGCACCAGTTTCGATGGCGTAACACTCCCAATCTATACCTGGCAAGTTAAAGTTACCCCCTATTACAATGGCATGATCAGGATAATTACTAATGATATTCTGCAAGCTGTCTGAAGTGCTCTACAAGTACAGATCCTGCCCTAGATGGTCTACAAAAGCATCTAATCACCATTTTTGACCGTTCTTTGATACTCAATTTTGCCCAGATTAATTCACATTCGGAATCCGTGACAACCTCGCTAGATTTTATCAAATTTTTTACTGAAATAAATATGCCACCAAGATTGGCGACTAACCTACCCTTATGATAAATGTTCCAGTCTAAACTTAGGACTTCATTGTCATTGACTTCTGGCTTCAACGAGCTTTCTGTTCCCAATACTGTGTGTGCATTATAACCTTCAGTAAGTGATACTAATTCTGGGACCTTTCCTTGGATGTTCCTAAAATCATATTAATCTTTTCTATCTCTGATGTGAGGACGCTGTGGCTGATTTAACAAGCAAATTTCTGCACCCAATAGCAGAGGTTGAGAAATTCGCATCCGATACTGTCGCAGAGCTGTCTGTGCCTCTGGTTTAGACCTTCCACTCTGCTTCAAACCAGAGGACCACGATCAACCCTGGGTACGATGTTACAAATAGACAGTTTAGCCTGCACCCCGCGTGCATTGCTAGTTGCCTTCACCAGATCAGCCAGCCGCCGAAAGGAGCCAAGGATGGCCTCAGAACCCAAGCAGCAGGCATCATTCATGCCAACATGTACCACTTCATGCAGCCGGTTGCACCCAGTGCACTCGATAGCCGCCAGCAGGGCCTCCTCCACATCACGGATGAGACCTCCTAGCAAACATACCGAATGCACACTGGAATTCTTTCTCACCTTGCCTGCTATCTTCCCGAGGGACTCCATCGCCTGCCTAACATTGGAGCTCCCAATGACTAGCATACCCACCCTCTGTACTTGTCCGGACTGGGCAGGAAAATCGACCGCTGGCCCAACGGGAGAGGCATTCCGTGCTGGCTCAGAGTTGTCATCAACACTGGGAAGTACTTCATACCTGTTGCTAAGACATAGGGTGCTAGCCGCACAGCCTGCTCCCTCTTTTGCCTTCCGCCCAATGGCACACGAACCCACCGCTGTCTGTCATCCACTCTGGAGTGAGGATGGACTGGTCAGAAGTTGTGTATCGGAAGCCGCAGTGAAGTCCGGGCCACCAGGGGATTTCAGTGACACCAAAGATGTCGCAGGTCTCATCACTGGCATCCCAACGTCACCGCAACTGTGAGCATTAGCTAGAAGCTTGTCGACGGTAGCCAACCCAGCTTCCAGCTGTTTACGGGCAGCAGCCAACTCTCCTTGTGTCTGCTCACAGCAAGCACAGTCCCTAGCCGTATCATACTGTGTATAAAATAGATATAAGGTCTCAAATGGCGCTACTGTGTTTGAAACTATACCAAAGGAGAAGAAAGTAACACTAAAAGTTGGTGTGGAGATTTCTCGCTGAACTCTGAGATCACAAGCTATCAAACAGAAATAAATTTCTCTACACGGAAAATTTACACTAGGGAGCCGCCCTTCACAAGACTTACGCAAAAACAAAAACTATGATTAATTTTCTAGCCACTAGTCAACACAGTAAAATACACATGTGCAGTTAACTTCTTTGCAGAAGCATGTGGGGGGGAAAAAAAAACAACTAAATTCTTTACAGTTTATCACGCAAGTGCTGCTGCTGCACGTCCTCTTGGCTTGGTGGCTGCTGCTACCAAATGGCGAGCAACTTGGAGAACTCGTTCAGTCTTTTCTCTGTATCAGTTTTGTGAACCCATGTATCCTAACAGCCAATACTGCTCGACTTTGCCAGTTTTCCATAACCTTGACATCTGGGAATGCTTTAGTGGCCACCATTAGGTATGATAGTAGGACATTACACTGAGATGACAAAAGTCATGGGATACCTCTCAATACCGTGTTTGACCTCCGTTTGTCTGGCAGAAGCCAGCAGCTCGATGTAGCATGTACTTAACAAGTCATTAATCCACTGCAGAAATACTAAGCCATGTTGCCTCTATAGCTATTTATAATTGTGATGTTGCCAGTGCAGGATTTTGTGCACAAACTGATCTCTTGTTAATGTTCCACAAATAAATGAAGGGATTCATGTGGGTAATCTAGGTGGCCAAACCATTTGCTCGAATTGCCCAGAATGTTCTTCAAACAAATCGTGAACAATTGTGCCCTGGTGACACAGTGCACTGTCGTCCATAAAAATTCCATCGTTGTTTGAATACATGAAGTCCATGAATGGCTGCAAATGGCCTCCAAGTAGCCGAACATACCCATTTCCAGTCTATAATTGGTCCATTTATACCAGAGGACCCAGTCCACTCCATGTTAACATAACCCACCCCATTATGGTGCCACCACCAGCTTGCACAGTATCTCATTGACAACTTGGGTCTGTGGCTTCATGAGGTGTGCATCACACTTCAACCCGACGATTAGCTCTTACCAACTGAAATTGGGACTCATCTGACCAGGCCACAGCTTTTCAATCACTTAGGGTCCATCCTGTATGGTCATGAGCCCAGGACAGGCACTGCAGGTGATATTGTGCTGTTCGCAAAGGCACTCGCATCTGTTGTCTGCTGCCTTAGCCCATTAATGCCAGATTTTGCTGCATTATCGTAATGGCTACGTTCGTCATGCATCCCACATTGATTTCTGCAGTTGCTTCACGCAGTGTTGTTTTCTTTTAGCACTGACAACTCTACCAAACTACTGTTGCTCTGTCATTAAGCGGAGGCCATTGGCGACTGTGTTGTCTGTGGTGAGAGGTAATGCGTGAAATTTTGTATTCTTAACACACTTTTGACACTGCAGATCACTGAATATTGAATTCCATAACGATTTCTGAAACGGACTGTCCTGTGCATATAGCTCCAACTACCATTCCGTGTTCAGAGTCTATGAATTCATGTTGTGTGGCTGTAATCACTTGGTAAACTTTTTCACATGAATCGCTTGAGTACAAATGATGGCTTCACCAATGCCCTGCCTTCTTATACTTTTTGTACATGATACTACTGCCATCTGTATACGCACTTATCACTATCCTGAGACTCTCGTCATCTCAGTGTGTGTGTCACAGTACAAGGGCACTTAGTTTAAGTGCCCAAATTGTGCGCATGATAAAACCGTAATGGAAAAAAAAATCTTTAATCTCAAGGTCAAATTTCTGTTGATGGAATGAATGGCTGATGATGTGAAACAGTCATCGATGGGGAACCTCTGGACTTCAACCATACCTCATTAGGCTAATTCAGTTATGCATGACTTTGCCTGACTGGTGTTGTATACCCCAAACTACTAGGAGGTTTCTACAGAACCCAAAAATCAACGTCAAACACCCCCTGTGTTTTGTGTGGTTTGCTAGGAAGTTGAAATATTGACTATCAGCAGAGAGGGTGAGACAAAAGCCCCCCCTGATAAGTCTTAAATAAAATAGAAGCAAAGATTAGTAAGAGTGTGTTGCTCTGTCAAAACCATTTATATTGAGATAGAATTTTGAGTAATAGCAGCTACCCTAAAAATTGTGAAATAGCTGTGAAATACCACCCTTCTGATGAAGACTTCTACAGCCCAGTGGGCAACAAAATTACTAATAACATAGAAGATGGATGCCTATCCCAAAATATGTGAACTGTACGATAAGTGCAATAAGTTGTTGCCATGATAAACAACAGTATTCATCTCAGCTTTTAACACACACACACACACACACACACACACACACACACACACACACCTTAAAGATCAACCTCGCATGCCAAATCTCATGAGCTGTTTCCAGTGCCAGAGATTTGGGTATGTGACTGTTGCATGTAATAGTGAATACACTTGTGGTAAATGTGGTTCAGTAGCATATCTCCATCTGCATCTCCAGTGAAATGTATTAACAGTAAATGTCATTCCGTATGGAGCAGAGAAATGCTGTGTTTGAGGTCTCTGATAGACCATAAGTGTTTTTGTCTTCAATCAAAGAATGGTTGATGAAGCTCTCTATAGTAGTCTGTCCTATGTAAGTCTCTTCATATCTACACAACTGCTACTGCCTACATCCATTTCTATTTTCTTACCATATTTAAGCCATCCTCTCCTTGTACAATGTTTAGCCCTCACACTTCCCTCTGTTATCAGACTGATGATTCCTTGAGGCCTAAATGTGTGTCCTATCAACTGATCAGTTCTTTCAGTCCGATTGTGCCATAAATTTTTCTCCTTGACTGGATTTGGTATATCTCGTTGGTAAGTTACTCAATTTGCCCACCCAATTCTCAGCATTCTTCTATAGTACCACATTTCAAAAGTTTCTATTTCTTTCTTGTCTGAACTGTTTATCATCCAAGTTTCAATTCTGTACAAAGCTAAACTCTGACAAATAACCTTCAGAACAGACCTTCTAATGTTTAAATGTATGTTTGATGTTATAAGAGTTGTCCGAAGAATGCGTTACTTGCAATCGCCAGTCTACATTTTATATCCTGTCTACTTTGGCTGGCATCAGCTATTTTGATGTCCAAATAGCACAACTAATCTACTACTTTTACTGTCTCATTTCATAATCTAATGGCCTCAGCATTGCTTGATCTGACTACATACCATTACCTTAATTTTACTTTTCTAGATGTTCATCTTACTACCTCTTCTCAAGACACTGTCCATTTCTTTCAACCAAAATCTTAAATCTACATCTTTGCTTACTTCTCCATGCAGTCACCCCTCAGATCTATGTATTTGTCACATCTCTTAATTAGTTTATTAATCATCTCTGTATAAATTCAGTTAAGCTAGCACCTGAATGGGTGACCATACAGTGTGCCGAGCGCTGTTGGCAAACGGGGTGAACTGAGTCCTTGTGAGGAAAACTGAGGAGCTACTTGATTGAGAAGTAGCGGATCTGGTCTTGTAAACTGACATAATGGCTGGGAGAGTGGTGTGCTTACCACATGCCGCTCTGTATTCACATCTAGTGATGCCTGTGGGCTGAGGATGACATGGGAGCTGGCCGGTACCATTAGGCATTAATGGCCTGTTAGGGCAGAGTTTAGTTTTTTAGACACTGTAGTCAGCCCATGACACATCTTGAAGTGGGCCAAAGCCTTTTTTTCATATGCAGTGGGAAATGGCTGGCCTGCAAAAACACAACACTAATAGTCAACAGATTGTATTGCTTGTTTTGAATGACTTCTCAGTTTTCTAAATGTCCCAAAGTAGGCTTTAGAACTGACTGTCTTCCATGTTCCGCAAAATTCAAAAACAAAAACAAGATCCCTTCAATGTCCCAAGCAACAGTATCTGTAACCTTTTTGACTGACTGTGTTTAACATGCTATTTTAGTTTGCTGAGTGAGGCAACAGGGTCCCACACCATTCACTAAATTGCAATAACATCTCCATGAGTTTTCTTGCTGTGTTAGTCCGCTTTGTGTCTACGTCATTTTGAAAATCATGTGGTCTCCTTTTGTCTTCTGGTGATGATTGACAAATGAGGAACAATATGATTTAAACTTAATGTGTGTCAATGTGCAAAAAATGAAAGAAAAGGGAAGATGTAATGGACATGAAGAATATTTTGAAAAAAAAAAAGATGAGCTGAAGAAGACAAGAGTCGAATGTCAATATGAATACAGCTGACACTACCTGAACATACAATGGTAGGGTTTATCAGTCTTAAAGAGAGACCATATGACCCAAAACTTACTAGTGCCAACCTTAACGGCCTGATACCGTGTCCTATAGTGGGCATGCTACTTAGGAAATGCAGTCAGACAGCATATTTGGATGGAACTCTGTGTATTGTGGAACTATTCAGTGTAAAATGCTAAGCAAATAGGTCAACATATTCAAGATATTATAGTATTTTTAGACGAGAAGAAAAATACAGGAGATTGAGACAGCAAATATTCTGTTCCAAAGCAAAACAGATTTAAAGTGCACGGGAATCATGCGTTTTTGTCTCTTCATTTGGAGTAGCAATGAAACCAGCCCATTAGAAAAGTATTAATCTACACAGATTGTAGAGTTAAAAGCCATCATGAACACTTCCACTGAATGCACGTGTGCAAAAGATGGACTTAGGACAACTCCATTCGTCTCCTTCATACTACCAACAAAATTTGTAACTGGGTCTGTAATGGAGACTGTAAGCCCCATTGAGCCCAAAAAAATATCAAATGGTTTATCCCTAGGCAATGCGATTTCTGTTGAATTAGAAAAGAGTGATTTTAAAAAAAACTTATAAAAGAAAAATGTTGAAGCCCTTAGATTGTGCTTCACTGGTCCTGTGTGGTGAACTGGATGGAGACCCAAATGTAGTTTACATAGATACTGAAGTCTGCCGAAGACACACAACAAACCTCCCATATACCTCTGCAAAACAAGATTGTATCCTAATATTTACAGAAAGAAGGGGGAGTGATACAATAAAACTTCGTCAACAGATGGCTTCAACAGATGGCTTGATAGTGCAATGTTAAATAACTCCAGAGCGCATCAGGAATAGTTCAAATTTTTAGCATGAGTTAGACCTTTGTGCCTTTGTTTACAAGGAACATGTTGTAAATTAGGTCTCACCCTTACGCTAAAACGTTGTAGCCTTCAAGGAAAAGATGATCTCAGTGGGTAGATAGATAAAGGAGGGGTGGGCATCTTTTTAGATATGTTTTTCCTGTGCGGGCACCACCTATCATGTATTTTCTTTGAGTTTTGGTAGGCTTGTAATACTGTTGGAGAAATAATATCCTCAAACAGATCTATGCACGGAGCATCCAGGTTTGTCCTCCTGCCTTCATACGGTCCTTCCTCTTCCTGTATTATTTAGATACTGAGTCGGTAATGTCTTTACACAAGACAGAGATATTTTTTGGGATAGTGTTTCTAATGTTACTTCCTTTTATAACAACATCCTAAGTAAGAGGCCTACTGAGCACTTCTTATTCATGAACAATTTTTCAATTTTCAATTCTGTCTTCCCATTACTGCACCATGTGGACTGAGTTAAAATTACTGGAATGAAGTGGAGTCTTTGGGATGAAATCAGCAAAGATACATTTACTTTTAATGATATCAGTGAAAATTGGACAAAAAAGCTAAACTTGAAATGTAATGAATATTTTGAGACCGTTATACCAGAACAGGACTTAAACAGAATCTTGTTTTCCTTAACCAGTAGTACATTATATCTGATGTTCACCTTCACCCCTCTGGGTACATGGAAATAACAGCTCTGCAGGAGTGGATTTGGTGGAGGACCATAGTTTACACTGCCAGAAAGGATATATATTAATTAAATTAATGTTATATATAGTTTTTTTTTTCTTTTTGGGAGGGGGGGATTGGGGGGGGAACAGTGGAGAGAGAGAGAGAGAGAGAGAGAGAGAGAGAGAGAGAGAGAGAGAGAGAGAGAGAGAGAGAGAGATAGTTGTTTAGCAGTTGTCATTTGTGCAAGCATTGTAACTCAGATTAGCAAATAATACTGCTACTACTGGAACTACACTACTAGAAAAAAAATCACCACCGTCAAAGACAAGGTCATTTTATTGACTGGTGTTGTTACAGTTAGTTAAAAGTGTAGGATTATATGATAACAAATTCAGACCAAATGAAACACACATCTCGCAGTAAAGGATGCCCAAATGGTCACATCGTTACACAGCATACCCCCTCTGACAGTAATGAAGGCTTGTATTGTCACACGCAGATGATTGTAAAGATGCAGAATGGCAATGTGTGGTAGATTGTCCAAAGCATCTTGCACCTTTTTCAGCAATTTGGCAATGGTTGTTGCAGGCTCTAGAGAACAAGTAAATTTAAGCTTCACCATGTCCCTACATGTTCTGCTGGTGAGAGATACGGAGATCTTGCTTGCCTGGGGTATTGTTGTACACCAGGAAGAACATGTTTTGTTCCAGCAACCATATGTGGAACTAGAATGAGATTTTCACTCTGCAGCAGAGTGTGCGCTGATATGAAACTTCCTGGCAGATTAAAACTGTGTGCTGGACCGAGACTCAAACTTGGGACCTTTACCTTTTGCGGGCAAGTGCTCTACTACTGAGATACCCAAGCACGATTTACGCCCCGTCCTCACAGCTTTACTTGTGCCAGTACCTCGTCTTCTACCTTCCAAACTTAACAGAAGCTCTCCTGCAATCCTGGTAGAGCACTTGCCCGTGAAAGGCAAAGGTGCCGAGTTCAAGTCTCAGTCAGACACACAGTTTTAATCTGCCAGGAAATTTCATATGTGGAACTGAATTGTCCTGCCGAAAAAGCACATCACCATCCTGTTGAAGAAATGGCAGTAGTGGGGATAACAACTTCTGCACTGTAGTGAGCACTGGTTATTTTACTGTGCAGAAATACCAAATGTGACTATGAGCTGTGACTGATGACCTCCCAACACTGTGAAGCCTGGGATGGGAACTGTGTGTCATAGGTTAATCCACTCAATAATAGGCCACTCACCAGGTCTAAGCCACACCCATGTACATCCTTCACTCACATACTCTCATCACTGAAGACAACATAGTGCCATTCCACTCTCCAGTTGACTCTTTCATGAAAACAGAATAGCTGTTTTTGGCAGTGTCCGTGATAGCCTGGCCAGATACGCATGTGATCTTCGTCCTGCAAGCAAATGTTTCCCAATGGTCCTTGGTGACACAGCATGTGCAACATGTGTCTGATTTCTTTCCTGGATGATGATCAGTCGGCCACTGCTGCTCACACAATGTGTTGACCTTGACATGTGTCTGTACTGTGTAGATGTCCAGAGTATGGTCAACAGGTGTGGGAATTTTCCACAGACCACTATCAAATGCAGTGATACACCATCGATAAATTGTGCTCAACATATGCGGCAACCTATTGATATAATCATCCAGCTTCCTGCTGGCCGACAATTGTGACCCATTCAAATGACTGAAGTTGTTCAACAGGAGTATGTACTCATTGCCAGGATGTGGTAGTACCCAAGAATGGATATTGCAAACACTGTTCACTCCTACCCCCAGTACAGTTTCTGCCTGCAGAATCAAATCAGAAGCAGCTCAGGTGTAGGCCTCCTGAATGCTATCTGATTGGTGATGACCTTGACATTGAACCACTAACACTATAGTGCCCCCCTGTGCATGTATTATATCCAGGTACCATGTAACACAGATTTTGTTGGTGTTGTACACTGATGAGCCCAAACATTATGACCACTGCCCACCACAAAGTTGTATGCTGCCTAGTGGTGTTGTGGGCATGTGATGCGGTAAGAGAGGTATAGTAGTGGAGCAGAGATGAATGAGGGACTTATTCTAGTGATGATAATAGTCACAAATGCAGAAATCCGGTGACTTAAATGACTTTGACAAAAGCCAGATTGTTGTGGCCCAGTGCCTGGTAGAGAGCATGGAAACAGTGAAGCTGGTCAGCTATTTTCTTGCTACTATCGTGATCAGCAATGGAAAGTGGTTAAAGAATGCTGAAACAATGAGTAGGTGACAAGAAGTTGGACTTGCATATTTCATGACAAAACTAAGGGATTGGAGCCTTGCCCACACAAAAGCAGGATAGGTGGTGATCTGGTGACAGAGTACAGTGCTGGCACAGGTACAAGTGTTTTGGAGTGCGCTGTTCAGCACATAGTGTTGAACAAGGTGTTCTGCAGCAGAGGATCCCTACGTGTTCCCATGTTGACCCAACATCATCATCAACTATGATTGCAATGGCCATGAGATCATTGAGATTGGATTGTGAATCAGTGGAATTGTGTCACCTAGTCAGATGAATCACGTTTATTGTTACACCAAGTTCATGGTCATCCAAGTGAATGGCTGCTCGAAACATGCACTGTGCCACAGTCAGGCTGGTGGGAGCAGTATTATGTAATCGAAGGCAGCATAGCTGCTGTGGAGTACGTGAACATTACTATGGACCATCTGTAACCCCTTATGCTTGATGTCTTCCCAAAAGTGATGACATCTTCCAACATGATAACTGTCCATGTCACAAGGCCATAATTATGCTGCAATGGTTTGAGGAGCATGATATTGAACTCCCATTGATGTCTTGGCCATCAAATTTGGCTTATCTGAATTCAATGAAACTCAGCTGGGACGCTATCGGGCACTAGCTCTGTGCCCACAAACTACATTCCGGAGGTGGACCAACATGCTTTTAAGTAGATGGTCATAATGCTTTGGCTCATCAGTATATTACTACTGACTGACAGATGTGACTTGGATCCAATGTGCACATCTGCCTACAAGTATAATTGGTATTTAAATTATACACTTAAATATTTATTTATTTTTCCCCCAGCTGTCTCATGGCTGTTCTGTGAGTTCATGCTAGGTGCACATGGGACCCTCAGCTGCTGTGGGCCTTTCATCCTTCCGAAGCTTCAGTCCCTTCCCATTGCTCCTCCCTCCCTGTCCCTTCTCCTTCCCCCTTTCCCCTTCCCCTCTCTCAGAGTCCTTGCTTACATTGGCCCAGATATCCTCCTGGTTTCTGGTATTTCTTCTGGTTTTTATTCCTCTTACTGTTCCATTTTCACCTTTCCTCTTTGGCATTTTTGCTCCCTGTTTGAGGTTGAGGTTTGACCTCCCTTTCTAAATTTTCTCTCTGTAGTGAGAGACAATGTGGGTAGAACAAGATACAGTGAAACCCCACTTTTACACTTTTCAAGGGACTTCACAAAAGTTGTGTAAAATGCAGGAAAATGTAGAATTTGGGAAATAACGTTTTAAGCTGTAAGAGTTATGTATAAGATACCCCATTGCATTTTCACACTTTATACATGTGCATATAATAAGCATCGAAATATTCATGTCAGGGACTTTTTATTATCTAATAAAAACCACTGATATAATGGGAACTGATAACTGGGAAGCAGAAATGTTTGACTAAATTTCATACGTCATTATAGATGGTTTTTAGAATGCCTGCAGCTGTCATTCATTATTTAAATAATGAAACACTGCATCAGTTACATATTTTTTCATGCTTAGCACAGTGGGTTTCAAGAATTTTTTCTCAATATCAAGTGCAAATATTTACATAAGTATTTTGTGTGGTGTTTGCATATATGTTATTCTGCGTCTCTTGAACTGTAGTCGTCTTTTTCATATTATTTGGTACTGTGCCTCCTCAGTTATGTAGAAAACCACACACATACAACCTATCACTCATATTGTTTTTTTGTGTGACGTCACAAAAAATACGTATGTAAATATTGCTCTTAACAATGAGAATAAATCCTTGAAACACGTTTGGCTCAGCATGAGAATATACGTAATTCGCGCTGTGTTTAAACCAAACACATCCGAGTAATGCAAACCGAATGAAGGTGTCAACTAACGCTACAAGCGGCCAAAAGACGAAACACACTAAATATGGTTTGATAGAGGTGTGACAATGATTACAATAATCACACAACTGTGCATGTGCTGTAGAGGCAGTTTGGAAATGGTTAGATTGGTCATGATACCTGCATTCTTATGAACACTTTTTATAAAGTGTAAATTGCACGAAAATTATAAATATGTTGATGCAAAATCGGTTGTGAATTAACATTGTGGACATAGAAATTTGATGGGAGCAATAAAAAATATCATAAACAGTGGGAAAACGTTACTTCTGGGAACGTAAAAGTGGGGTAATACTGTACTTAGCATCTTTGGCGTGTGGCCTTACCACCTCTCTACCTTTTCCTTGATGCTGTTGTCTTTTAAAGCTAGATAATCAGCATGGTAGCCAGTCCATGTGGTGGAGTTGTTATGTACCCTTTTGGTTGAACCCCCTGACAACACAGGCATTGCTTATCTGACACCTGCCTGTGTATTCCTAGGAGTAGTTGCTAGTTATTCTGGCGCATCAAAACTCAAGCAACAGCTGCCGTGCCAGACCATCCTTTCTGTGGCTGCACGGTGCCCACGGGGAGAGCCCCCGATCGGAGTGGGTGGTATCAGGGTGGATGCTGTGCATATATAACACATTAACTTTCAAGCTAACCATTCTTCTATGGTTATCTACATACTTGGCAATGGATATTTTATTGCTGCTTCTTATAACTCTGCACTTTCCCTTGTCTGGTGCCATCCTGGGAAGGAGGGCTACGCTCAGCGGCTTGAGGTGAAATCCTTTCCCCCTACTTGGTCTACACCAGGGCTAAAGGGGGCACTTTCACCTCCACCAAGCTGTTATTTTTTGTGGAAACTATTGAAAGTTTGATGAAGTGGACTCTGAGTAATATTCAGTCGGGTTTGCTGTCAATCAAAACTACTTCTGCTGCACAGTCTGTGGCCCTTAGTGCCTGTGACCATCTTGGTGACATCCTGGTGTCCACTACGCCTCCCAGTCTTTGAATTTGGTTCAGAGAGTCATTTTTATTAGAGACCTCATTCTTTAAACTGATGAGGATCTCTGGGCCAGTCCGGATCGGTGGTGCGTTCACTTTGTTTGGCATGTTCAGGAAGGCCGTAAGAACAATCACATTGATACCGCACCTTTATTCTGGCATGTGAGGAGGCTACCCTCCCAGAGAAGGTCAAGGTTGTGTGTTATCAGTGTGATGTAAAGCCGTACATGCCACTACCCATGAGGTGTTTCCAGTGTTTGCTTTTTGAGCACATGTCTTCCCGCTGTACAGCAGACTCTCTATGCAGTGAATGTGGACATTCACTCAATGAGGGGTGCCCCTGTGTCCCGTCACCTGTATGCATTAATTGTCATGACCCATCACTCTTCACACTCACTGAATTGCCCAGTTATAAGAATGAAATATATATATATATATATTCAGGAGTATAAGTCCCTTGATCATTTATCCTACACTGAACCTCATCAAAAACATGACCATCTTCACCCTGTGTCTGTGACATCTAAGCTTGCCTCTGTTATGTCCTTCGCCCCCCCCCCCTTCCTCCTCCTTACCCCAGTCCCAAATCCCTCTCCTTTGGGGCTCCCACACCCTCCTCTCCGGGTGCCGCTCCCCCTACCTGACTGGAGAACTGTCCCCCTCCAATAGCATCTCCTAGGATAGAGGCCTGCTGCCAGAATGTGGCCGTGGTACCCACAGCCCTTGTGCCCCGAAGGCTGCCTGCTTCTTTCAGTTCCAGGTCTTGCTGAAGCCTGCTGTCTCCGGGCCCTGCCCTCCTCGATCAAAGAAAGAGGAGGAGGAGGAGGAGGAGGAGGAGGAGGAGAAGAAGAAGAAGAAGAAGAAGAAGAAGAAGAAGAAGAAGAAAAAGGAAAAGGAAAAGGAAAACAAGAAGAAGTCCCAGGACAAGGCCCCTCTGATGCCTGCAGAGGTGCCAACTCCCTCCTCACAACCTGAGACAGTTGCCTTGTTTATGAAACTTGATGGCAGATGAAGACTGTATGCTAGGCCGAGACTCAAACTCGGGACCTTTGGCTTTTGTGGGCAAGTACTCTACCATCTGAGCTACCCGAGCACGACTCATGCCCCATCCTTGCAGCTTTAATTCCACCAGTACCTCATCTCCTACCTTCTAAACTTCACAGAAACTCTCCTGCAAAACTTGCAGAACTAGCACTCCTGGAAGAACGGATATTGTGGAGACATGGCTTTGGAAGATAAGAGACGAGGTACTGGCAGAATTAAAGCTGTGAGGACGGGTGTGAGTTGTGCTTGGGTAGCTCAGATGGTAGAGCACTCGCCCGCGAAAGGCAAAGGTCCTGAGTTCAAGCCTTGGCCTTGCACACAGTTTTAATCTGCCAGGAATTTCATATCAGTACACACTCCACTGCAGAGTGAAAATCTCACCGTCATTTATGAATGTCACCCTGTCCTTGTTGGTGGTGGATGGTGACACGGCTGCATGGCCAGTTTTGTCCTGTTCACCTCATGTTTGGATCCCCATTCTGTGCTTTTTCATTGGAATTGTAACAGATACTACCAACACCTTCCGGACTTGGAATCCCTTATTCCCTTTTACTCCACAGCTTCTATCATTCTCCAGGAATACTGACTCTTTGTGGGTGCTATGCTTTCTGTTGCATCTGGTCCATTGAGGGCTTCCAGATTGTTGGTCTTTATGGATGTTGGAACTCCTGGCAGATTAAAACAGTGTGTCGGACCGAGACTCGGACTCGGGACTGTTGCCTTTCGGGCGGCAAGTACTCAACCAACTGTGCTACCCAAGCAGAACTCACAACACATCCTCACACCTTTACTTCTGCCAGTATCTCATCTCCTACCTTCCAAACTGCACAGAAGCTCTCCTGTGAACCTTGCATAAATAGGCTTCCTGGAAGAAAGGAGATTGTGGAGACATGGCTGTGAGGATGGGTTGTGAGTCATGCTTGGTAGCTCAGTTGGTAGATCACTTGCTCACGAAAGGCAAAGTTCCTGAGTTTGAATCTCAGTTCGGCACACAGTTTTAATCTGCCAGGAAGTTTCATAACAGCACACATGTTGTTAGTTCATGGATTCCCCTTCATACTGAATTGGACATCTGAGTCCACTTGGACTCTGCAGTCATGGTTTACAATCTCTATCTTCACACTGATAGGCCAGCTACGCCTGCTGCCCTAACTTCTCTCCTTAGCAAGTACCCCTTCCCTTCCTCCTCTGACCATGATCTGTGCCTTCTTTGTGATGGTTCCCCTTCCTGTTTCAGTGCCTTACGGATTTTTTCTGCCATAGATCTTTTGTTCACTTTCCCTCCCTTTCTCCCTTCATTGCGCTGGTCGCCACGCGATGACCTCTGTGATAGGGACAACTTCTCGTTGACTCTCATTCCTTTCCCACCACCCGATGGCCAGGTTACTTTGCTGGGCTTCCCATGATGCTGATTGGCTTTATACATCTCTGTTTGTGTTTACCCCTCTTTGTCAGGTAGTATTGATTAAGTCATCCATGACATGTCCGCTGCATGGGGAACAGTATGTTGCTACCATTGGACCATGTATCCCTCCTTTGCAGCTTTTGGTGAAGATTTGACACCTGTGTGGACAACAGTACCCCATTGTGTACCTGGTATCTCTGTGAATGGTGATGTGTACACACACCCGGACTCTGTTGCCGACCATTTTGCTTTTCATTATGCTCGATCCTCTGCATCTGAAAATTATCAGTCTGCATTTTGTGTTCTCAAACAGTAGGTAGGACGATTTCCTTTATTATTTACTACATGTCATTTCGAACCTTATAAACTTCGTGCAGTGAGTGTGAATTCTGTTGCCTTGACAGAGCTCCAGGGCCAGACCGAATCCACTGCCAAATGCTCAAACACTTATCAGTGGATTGCCAATGTCACATTCCTGCCATTTTGAACTATATCTGGAGCAAGGGTGAGTTTCTGTCTCAGTGGCAAAGCATGATCGCCATTGTACTGAACCTGGGTGGATCCTTTCACTGTCTCACTAACACCAGCTGGGGTGCAGACTGCTCTATACTGCTGTGGCTCTAAAAAGCTCTTATATTGTCAGTTCTTGATTATGGGAGCCTGGCGTACGACTCAGCATCCCTTTCAGAATTGCAGGTGTTGGACCCAATAAACCGTTGTGGGGTCCAACTTGCAATAGGCACCTTTCAGACCAGCTGTGTGAACAGCACACTTGTGAAAGCTGGCATCCTTCCCCTACAGATTTGGTGCCAACAGTCCGCTGAGCTTCTGAACTGCCATGTCCTCTTTCCTGGTAGGGAGATCTACCTCCCACAACAGAGATTAATGTCTGGAGTCAAGATCGCAATTTGCATACAGATTCTCAGCTCTAAACTCCATCTTTACCCACTGTCACCTCTGGTTTGGGGAAAATTACATGTGCCCCATGGTACACGGAAGAGCCAAAGAAACTGGTACACCTGTCCTATACAGTTTAGGGCCCCCACAAGTATGCAGAAGTGCCGCAACACACTGTGGCATGGACTCGACTAATGTCTGAAGTAGTTGTGGAGGAAATCCTGCAAGGCTGTCCGTAAATCAATAAGAGTACGAGGGGCTGGTGATCTCTTATAAATAGCAGGTTGCAAGGCATCCCAGATGTGCTCAATAATGCTCATGTCTAGGGAGTTTGGTGGCCAGCGGAAATGTTTAAACTCAGAAGAGTGTTCCTGGAGCCACTCTGTAGCATTTCTGGGCTTGTGGGGTGTCACATTGTCCTGCTGGAATTGCCCAAGTCCATTGGAATGCACTATGAACAGGAATGGATGCAGGTGATCAGACAGGATGCTTAGGTAGGAGTCACCTGTCAGAGTTGTTTCTAGACATATCAGGGGTCCCCATCCCTCCAACTGCATATGCCTCACACCATTACAGAGCCTCCACCAGCTTGAACAGTCCCCTGCTGACATGCAGGATCCATGGATTCATGAGGTTGTCTCCATACCCGTACATATCCATGCACTTGGTACAATTTGAAACGAGACTCATCTGACCAGGTTAAATGTGTCCAGTCATCTGCAGTCCATTGTCAGTGTTGACAGACCCAGGCGAGGCATAAAGCTTGTCATGCAGTCATCAAGGGTACACAAGTGTCTCTTTGGCTCCCAAAGCCCATATCAATGATTTTTCTTTGAATGGTTCGCACACTGACATTTGTTGATGGCCCGGCATTGAAATCTGCAGCATTTGCGGAAGGGTTGCACTTCTGTCACGTTGAACGACTTTCTTCATTCCACACTGGTCCCGTTCTTGCAGGATCTTTTTCCGGCTGCAGCGATGTTGGAGATTTGATGTTTTACTGGATTCCCGATGTTCATGGTACACTTGTGAAATGGTCGTGTGGGGAAAATCCCCACTCCACCACTAGCTTGGAGATTCTGTGTCCCATTGCTCGTGCGCCGACTATAATAACACGTTCGAACTCACTTAAATCTTAATAACCCGCCATTTTAGCAGCAGTAATCAATCTAATAACCTCGCCAAACACTTGTTGTCTTATAAAGGCATTGCCGACAGCAACACTGTATTCTGCCTGTTTACCTATCTCTGTATTTGAATATGCATGCGTGTACCACTTTCTTTGGTACTTCAGTGTGTGTACTCTGTCCTTGGATCTGCCTTGACCTCTCCTTTGGACCAAAAGACTTAGCAGGCCATATGGTTTTTCACCACCGTTTTCTCCCCCCTGCGGGTCCGGGGTAAGAATAGGCCCGAGGTATTCCTGCCTGTCGTAAGAGGCGACTAGAAGGAGTTTCAACCATTTCGGCCTTCAATGTGATGGTCCCCATTGGGGTTTGACCTCCATTTGGGCCTAAACACCTGATGGGTTGCTCAAGTTACGCCCATAGTGCGTCCCCATCTGCACCTATGATCATGATGGACTTTCCATGGCACGTGAAATCCAGGACGGTAGCCAGCTTGTTGTGGTGGGGTCGTCATGTACCCTGACAACACAGGGATCGTACTGCCGATGCCTGAGCTGCACCCTCCCCACGTCAGCCAAGGAGTAGATGCCTGTCTACCTGGGGCATCAGGACTCCCGGCAACGGTCATCCTGCCAGGTGGCCCTTGCTAAGGCTGGGTGGCACCTGTGGGGAGAACCCCGGTTGGAGTGGGTGGTATCAGGACGGACGTTTCGCAGATGACGTCAACATGCATCAGGTCACTCTGCAGCCGCATCTTCTAAGAGGAAAGGTTCTGTCGATTCTGGTTCTGGTACTTCTGCCATTCCCCCCTTGGCCACTCCCTGGGAGGAAGGACAGGCCCGCCGGCTTGGGGCGAAATACTTCTCCCACTATTTAGTCTGTTCTCGGACCGATGGGGGACGTTCGCCTCCTCCAAGCCCATGTTCTTTGTACAGCAATTCGAGGATATCTTCGGAGAAATTGAGGCTCTTAGTAAAATGCGTTCGGGGTCCATTCTCATAAAGACCACCTCTGCTACACAGTCGGCGGCGCTCCAGGCATGCGACCGACTAGGGGACATCCCAGTGTCCATTGTCCCACATCTGGCACTCTATAGGATGCAGGGGATTATTTTCCATTGGGACCTCCTGCTGCAATCTGATGAGTAGCTCAGGGCCAACCTGGAGCGCTGTGGTGTGCATTTCGTCCAGCGAGTCCAGTGCGGCCCCAAAGACCGTCGCATCGACACTGGGGCCTTTATCCTCGCCTTCGAGGGGGATGTTCTCCCAGAGAAGGTACAGGTGATGTGCTACCGGTGTGATGTGCAACCTTACGTCCTGCATCCTATGCGATGCTTTCGATGTTTGCGCTTCGGGCACATGTCATCACGGTGTGAAGCTGAACCCCTTTGTGGCGATTGTGGACGTCCTCTTCGTGAGGGACATACATGCACCCCACCACCTTGGTGCGTCAATTGTCCTGGCCTCCACTCGCCTAGATCTTTCGACTGCCCTACATATCAGAAGGAGAAGAAGATACAAGAATTGAAAACCTTGGACCATCTGTCTTATACTGAGGCCAGGAAGAAATATGACCGCCTCCATCCTGTGATGTTGACAACGTCGTTTGGTTCGGTCATGTCCACTCCTTCCGCAGTATCCTCACCCCTATCCTGTCCCCCCTCCACCTCCTCACCCCACCCGGGGTCTATGCCTCCGCCTCCCAACTCCCTCCCTTCCAAATCCTCCTCCTTCACGGCCCCTGCCCCGTCTGCCCCAGGGGCCACCCTTCCTCCTCCTGCTCCTCCTCCTCCTCTGCCTGAGAAGCGATCCTCTTCTCAGGCGTCCATCGGGAAAACGTTACGGACCCCGGCTTACGAGGTCCGGCGTTCCAAAAAGGATCCCGAGCGTGAGGACTTGATTCGGGTCCAGCCCCCACAGCCCACCATCCCTGTAAGTCATCGGTCTTCCAAGAAGGCCTCAGAGAAGAAGTCTTTATCCCCCTCTCCACCCCGGCCCGTTTCGTCTGATGCTCCATCCGACAGTCGCTGCTCCCGGCCATCCTCAGTTTCGCCGGGACGCTCTGCTGCCAGGCGCTCAGCTGGCCTGTCGTCGGCGGGCGATGCTGCCCCTCCTGCGCAACCCAGGAATGTGGCTGCAGCTGGTGACGACTCTGTGGAACAGGATCCGCCTCCCGACGGTTGTAGCGATGTTCCCTCGAAACCTGGCCCTCCGCAGCCGTCGAGGTGAATAGTTCTTCACCCGTTTCGTTCCCCCTTTCTCTGATTCGCGATGGCGCTGTTACATTGGAACATAAGAGGTATTCGATCTAATTGGGAGGAATTACAACTGCTCCTCCGCCTGCACTGTCTGCTTGTCTTTGGTCTCCAGGAAACAAAGTTACGCCCAACTGACCATATTGCTTTTACCTACTATACCTCCGACCGATCTGACCTAACCCTTGTGGACGGTATTCCAGCTCACGGTGGGATCATGTTGCTTGTTTGGGACGATGTCTATTACCACCCCATCCCATTGACCACCCTGCTCCAAGCAATAGCTGTCTGTATTACACTTTCTGCCTTTACTTTTTCTGTTTGTACTGTCTACACCCCATCGTCATCCGCAGTTAGTCGGGCTGACATGGTGCACCTGGTTGCTCAGCTTCCTCCGCCGTTTTTATTGTTTGGTGACTTCAATGCCCATCATCCCCTTTGCGGTTCTCCTGCATCCTGTCAGAGAGGCTCCCTCTTGGTGGATGTTTTCAACCATCTCAATCTTGTCTGCCTCAATACTGGCGCCCCGACTTTTGTCTCGGACTCTACTCATACCTACTCCCACTTGGACCTCTCGATCTGTTCTACCACTCTTGCCTGTTGGTTTGAGTGGTATGTCCTTTCTGACACCTATTCGGGCGACCATTTCCCCTGTGTCGTTCGTCTCCTGCACCATACCCCATCCCCACGTCCCTCAAGCTGGAACATACCGAAAGCTGATTGGGTGCTTTACTCCTCCCTGGCGACCTTTCCGGACCAAGATTTTCTCAACTGTGACAGTCAAGTCGAATACCTCGTGGCTGTTATCATCAATGCTGTCGAACGTTCCATTCCTCGTACTACCTCTTCTTCACATCGCGTTTCAGTCCCCTGGTGGAATGAGGCTTGCAGAGACGCTATCTGTGCTCGACGACGTGCTTTACGCACCTTTTGCCGCCATCCTACGCTGGCGAATTGTATTGATTACAAACGACTCTAAGCGCAGTGTCGTCGAGTCATCAAAGACAGCAAAAAAGCTTGTTGGGCCTCTTTCACCAGCTCCTTTAACAGTTTTACTCCCTCTTCTGTCATCTGGGGTGGCCTGCGCCGGCTGTCGGGCATTAAGGCCCACTCCTCGATATCTGGCCTGACTTCAGGTAATGAGGTACTTGTGGACCCTGTGGATGTCTCCAACGCCTTCGGCCACTTTTTGGCGGAGGTTTCAAGCTCTGCCCATTACCACCCTGCCTTCCTTCCCAGAAAAGAGGCAGAAGAGGCTCGGCGACCTTCCTTCCACTCGCTGAATCTGGGAGATTATAATGCCGCCTTTACCATGCGGGAACTCGGACGTGCACTTGCACTGTCCCGGTCCTCTGCTCCGGGGCCAGATGCCATTCACGTTCAGATGCTGACACACCTTTCTCCGGCAGGCAAATGCTTTCTTCTTCGTACCTATAATCATGTCTGGACCGAAGGTCAGGTCCCGATGCGTTGACATGAGGCCGTCGTCATTCCCATACCCAACCCCGGGAAGGATAGACACCTTCCTTCTAGTTACTGCCCCATTTCTCTTACAAGCTGTGTCTGTAAGGTGATGGTGCACATGTTTAACGCTCGGTTGGTTTGGATTCTTGAATCTCGACGGCTACTTACCGATGTTCAATGCGGCTTTCGTCGACGCCACTCCGGTGTTGACCACCTTGTGACCTTGTCGACATTCATCATGAACAACTTTTTGCGAAAGCGTCAAACGGTAGCTGTTTTCTTCAATTTGGAGAAGGCTTACAATACCTGTTGGAGAGGAGGTATCCTCTGCACTATGCACAGGTGGAGCCTACGTGGTCACCTGCCCCTTTTTATTGATTCATTTTTAACAGATCGAATGTTTAGGGTACGTGTGGGTTCGTATTGTCCAACGTCTTCCTCCAGGAGAACGGAGTGCCTCAGGACTCCGTTTTGAGCGTAGCCCTTTTTGCCATAGCGATCAATCCAATTATGGATTGCGTTCCACCTAACGTCTCAGGCTCTCTTTTCGTCGATGACTTCGCGATCTACTGCAGTGCCCAGAGAACATGCCTCCTGGAGTGCTGCCTTCAGCGTTGTCTTGACAGCCTATACTCATGGAGTGTGGCTAATGGCTTCTGGTTCTCTGAAGAGCAGACGATTTGCATCAACTTTTGGCGATATAAAGCATTCCTTCCACCATCCTTACATCTCGGTCCTGTTGTTCTCCCATTCGTGGAGACTTCACACCCATTCGTGGAGACAACGGAGTTTTTTGGGCTCACACTGGACAGGAAACTTTCTTGGTCTCCGCATGTCTCTTATTTGGCTGCCCGTTGTACACGTTCCCTTAATGTCCTCAGTGTTCTTAGTGGTTCATCTTAGGGAGCGGATCACACTGTCCTGCTTCGCTTATATCGGTCCATAGTCCGATCAAAGCTGGATTATGGGAGCCTAGTCTGCTCGGCCATCCCTCTTACGCCGTCTCAACTCCATCCATCATCGGGGGTTACGTCTTGCGACCGGAACATTCTATACTAGTCCCTTCGAGAGTCTTTATGCTGAAGCTGCGGAATTACCATTGACCTACCGGCGCGACATATTGCTTTGTCGGTATGCCTGCCGGCTGATGTCAATGCCCTACCACCCCTCTTATCAGTCCTTCTTTGCCGATTCTCTCGACCGTCAGTATGGGTTGTATGTGTCTGCCCTGCTGCCCCCTTCAGTCCACTTTCGTCACCTGCTTCGACAATTGGATTTTGCCCTCCCTACCACCTTCAGAGAGGGTGAGAGCCCGACACCACCTTGGCTCCAGGCTCCGGTTCACATTCATCTTGGCCTCAGCTCGCTCCCGAAGGAGGGTACTCCGGATGCAGTGTATTGCTCACAGTTTGTGGAACTTTGTGCACGACTCGCCAGTAACACCTTTATTTACACTGATGGCTCCAAAACTGACGATAGTGTCAGCTGTGCCTTTGTCGTCGGGGACGTCACCTTTAAATACCGGCTTCTTGACCGGTGTTCCAGCTTTACGGCCGAGCTTTTTGCTCTCTATCAGGCCGTTCAGTATGTCCGCCGCCACCGCCATTCTCCATGTGTCCTCTGCTCTGATTCACTCAGTGCTCTTCAGAGCCTTGGAGCTCCATATCCGGTCCATCCCTTGGTGCAACGGATCCAGCAATCCCTCCATTCTTTTGCTGATGATGGCTCTCCTGTTAGCTTTATGTGGGTTCTAGGCCATGTAGGAGTGCCTGGGAATGAGGCTGCTGATGCTGTGGCCAAGGCTGCAGTCCTCCTGCCTCGGCTGGCTTCCCTTTGTGTCCCATTGTCTGACATTAGTGGGGTTGTTTGTAAGAGGCTTGTGTCATTATGGTGGGATACTTGGTCGTCACTTCAAGAAAATAAACTCCGGGCCATAGAACCGTTCCCAACAGCTTGGAAATTCTCCTCCCAACCATCTCAGCGAGAGGAGGTCCTTCTGACCAGGTTACAGATTGGGCATTGCCTGTTTAGCCACTGCTACCTGCTATCCGGTGACCCTGCCCCGCAGTGCCCTTGTGGTCATGCATTGACAGTGCGCCACGTTTTATTGTCGTGTCCCCGTTTTAATCAATCTCGTGTTGTCCTGTCTCTGCCATCTACTTTACAGGAAATTTTAGCTGAAGACGCTCGAGCAGCTGCTCGTGTTCTTCGTTTTATTACTTTGACAGACTTGTCCAAAGACAGCTAACTCTTTTAATTATTTTATCTGCGTCTTTGTAAGAACTTTCTGGTCATCCACCCCCCCCCCCCTCCCCCCCTGGAGTTTTACCAGATTATATGTGCACTTAGATTTGTGACTGGGCGCTAATGACCTCAGTAATTGAGCGCCCTAACCCCCCCCCAAAAAAAAAAAAAAAAAAAAAAAAAAAAAAAAACGCCATTTTCTGGATGTCCTTGATGTATTTCCGGGTTGAGGTGTGGTATACCCCGATGGCTGTAGGGGTTATAGACGATCTGCACAAATGCAAGATGCAGTGAACTACACTCCATGCCAAACGGATGCAGTGCATTCACGGCTCAGCTGCCTTCATTCTCGCACTGACGAGTTGTTCTTATTCAGCAGTGACTCCTTGAGCAGTCTTCAGGCTATAAACCAGTGCTAGCCTTCAAACCCTTTGGTTTTGACTATTCAGGATCTCCTGTGTAATCTCCACCACATTGGATGATTGGTCTTCTTTGTATGGACTCCTGGTCACGTTGTGATCCAAGGGAATTAAAGTGCTGACCATTTGGCCAAGTTGACTATCGAGATGCCAACTTAGGAGATGGGGGTACCGGAACTGGACCTTTGGTCCACTGTATGCTGACAATTGCTCGAGGCTTGGAATGTGGATTGGTGTGCACTGGTTTCTCTGAATAAACTGCGAACAATAAAGGAGATGACGATCGTGTGGTAATCTTCCGTTCATGCTTCTCACAGGGAGTCTAGTGTTCACTGTCTGCTTCGCATTGCCCAAACTTGGTGGACCCAATGCCACATCCTCCAGCATGAGGATTCATCACCATTGGCAGAATGATGCATGTTTCACAGTGACAGACATCCTACTGGGCTGCCCAAATGTGGCCACCTTACGGAGAAACTTTAAACTTGCTGACAAAGCCAAAGAGGCTGATTTTGTTTTATTTTTTACCCGTGAAAATCGTTTTTACTCCTCCTGTGATGTAGGGCACATCAGCCTTGTCGGCCACTAGAGGGATTGGGCAGGGTACCATGGTGTCTCCTCCGACCCAATGGGTTGCTCGATGGTCCAGCTTGGTTCCTGCTCTTCCCACCTCTTTAATATTTCTTATCCTTTCACATCTGTTGTTGGGGAGCATACTAGTTATTGTTGTTCTCTGTCCTGAGATTTTATCTTATTTGTGTAGCTAGTTGTGTTGTGGTAGTGGAGAGTGTGGAAGCACTGTTCAGATGCAGAATGTGTAACTCTGGTTGCGTAATGATGGCGTCCGGCTGCTTTGTGAATGGGACAGCTCTCCCACCTTCATCCGTTTACCCCTCTGTCACTTGCACTTGTTTCTCTCCCTTGGTTTTTTGGATTCTCTGATACAGTTGAGTCTACTGGGCTTTGTCTTTTGTGACTTCCCACTCTGGGGACTGTTCCTGGCTTGACACACAAAGGATTAAGGGAACTGACCTCATAGTTTTAACCCCATCAATAACTCTGTCCAGCTATTCATTTTCTGCTGCTGTTCATATTACCCTGTATTTATTTTACCAGAAATTCTTATCTTCTTTCCATTATACTTCACTGACTAATTCTCAGAATGAGCCTTTGCAATGTCCATTTCATATTTTACAGGTTTGCTACCATGCTCAACTCCTGACATTCTGTGCTCAGACTCGTGGAATATTACTCTTTCATTGGTTATGCTATCTTTTTCTCATTGTCACCTCCCCTTTGGCATTCCCTCCCAGAGAGGAGAATGGGAGGCTAATCCAGAATCTTTAGCCAAAGGAGAGATGATCATGACACTTTCTCACTTACAGACCATTTGTCCTATGGATACACCTTGTGTGTCATTGCTGCATTGGTTTCCATTGCCTTCTACATCCTTATGTCATTGGTCATTGCTGATTCTTCTGTCTTTTAGAGGAAGTTTGCCACCCTAAGGGCAATAGAGTGTTCTGGACCTCTCTGCATTCCTCCAACCTCTTTGATAAGACTGTTGGCAGAACGAGAGTGATTTACGTGGGAAGTCTTCACCAACCATTGCTGATGATATTGATTCAAAATTTAAGCAGTGTCTAGGTTTGAACACGAGACCCCGGTACATTTTGATTACTAGTCAAAGATGTGACCACTAGACCACAGGTCTATGGGTAAGTTACTCATTGGAAATCTGTTCGTGGAATTTTGTAGGTATGATTCTGGATGTTACCTAGGCAGAAATAAAAAGTTTGACATTTGGCAAGCACTCACTGTTTACTCACTTGTGAGTAAAATTAAAACATATGGTGTCAAACTTTATCTGTGATGGCTGTGGTTATGTTAAAATAAAGAGGAGGGGAGAGGGGAAGAATACCAAGGAAGAAATGGACACTTAGCTAAATTCTTGAAGATGGGGAGACTTCTGTGAGATCACAAACATTCTTTTCCCATGGTTGTGTTAGTTTATATTATTAATTTTCTGTTGAAGTCCCACATTAATGGGATAAAACCAGTATTGACCATGTTGTTTGTTTAAATGTGCCACAAATTGTTTCTTAGGGGTGTAACCTTTTGGTCAAAAATAAAGCTCAGAAATATTTTCAAACTTTTCCTGTGCTGGTGATTAATAACTTCCTAGTGTTTTATCAGAGAAATAAAATCTTCTATCTCTTCTGTTATTTGAAGTGAAGCAAGCTTACATGCTCATTTATTTTTGTCTTTCAGATATTTTAGTAGCAAGATTGGGTCCAGTCACAACAGTGAATTACAGTATGTTCCACTTTAACACATTTTAAATAAATCTGTTGTTAATGTAAGCCACAAATTTAAAAGCAGATCCATTTTCCCATTGTAGTAATTAATTGTAAATATACACTGTGAGGTGACAAAAGCAATGGGATAGCAATTTGCACATATACAGATGACGAGTGTATCGTGTACACAAGTTATAAAGGAGCAGTGCATTGGGAGATCTACCAGGTGTACTGGGGTGATTATGTGAAAACGTTTCTGATGTGATTATGGCCGCACAATGGAAATTAACAGACTTTGAACACTGAACAGTAGTTGGAGTTATACACTCCATTTCGGAAATCATTAGGGAATTTAATATTCAGAGATCAGCATGTCAAGAGTGTGCCAAGAATACCAAATTTCAGACATTATCTTTCAATCAGACAATGGAGTGACTAACTTCCTTCACTTAACGACCGAGAGCAGCGGCATTTGCTTAGAGTTGTTAGTGCTAGCAGACAAGCAACACAGCATGAAAAAAACACAAGAATCAATGTGGAATGTATGACAAACTTATCTGTTAGGACAGTGCAGCAAAATTTTGGTATTGATGGGCTATGGCAGCACACGATCGATGAGAGTGCCTTTGCTAACATCACAGCATCACGTCCAGTGCCTCGTCTGGAGTCATGACCATATCGGTTGGTCCCTAAATGACTGGAAAACCATGGACTAGTCAGGTGAGTCCTGATTTCAGTTGGTAAGAGCTGACCATAGATTTTGAGTGTCGTGCAGACATTATGAAGCCATGGACCCAAGTTCTCAATGAGGTACTGTGGAAGCTGGTGGTGGCTCCATAATGGTGTGGACTATGTTTACATGGAATGGACTGTGTCCTCTGGTATAAATGTACTGACCATTGACTGGAAATGGTTATGTTCATCTACTTGGAGACCATTTACTTTCATGGACTTCATGTCCCAGAACAAAGATGGAATTTTTATGGGTGACAGTGTGCCATTTCGCCGGGCCACAGTTGTTTGCAGTTGGTTTGGAGAATATTCTGGACTGTTTGACTGAACAATTTGGCTACACAGATTGCCTGGCGTCAATGCCATTGAACATTTATGGAAAGTAATTGTGAGGTCAGTTCGTGCACAAAATCCTGCACTGGCAACACTTTCGCAGTTACAGACAGCTGTAGAGGCATCTGTTTCTGCAGGGGCCTCCACCAACGTGTTGCAATCATGACACATAGAGCTGCTACATTATGTTGGGCAAAAGGAGATCTGACGCAATATTAGGAGGTATCCCTCACTTTTGTCACCTCAGTGTATTTAGAGGCTCCAAAAAAAAACTTTCTTAAAATTAATATTAAATACAGATAATAAGCTATAGGACTCCTTTCACATTTTTTGAAATCCATATGTTGATGCCACATAAGTGAGAATAGTTAGTTAAATTGTATCTGCCAAGAAAGTGTGAAACCTGTTGTTGATCAGCCTCTAGATATGGTGTATAACTGGAGTTCGTTTTGGTTTTCTTGGTGCATAACAAGCTAACATGTGAAGCCAGTTCATAAACCAAGGGTGAAAGAACATAGAACTTGGCTACATACATTTACTTAAAGCTTTTGTACTGTGTGCAGTGGTACCAACTATTGGTTGCCTTGATAAAGCCATACACTAAGCTAGTATTTTTTCATATAGCTGTTAAGTTACATAATTTGAGTGAAAATCTCTGGAAGTCAGAACTGAATAATAATAAAAATACAGAATAAAGAATAAAGATGTGATGCTGAAACTGATGAAAGAATCCTTGGCGGTACTGGGAATTGAATCTGGGTTCCCTACGTGGCTGTCAGGCATGCTGACTGCTAAGGTATGGAAGTGGGACAAATCTGGTAGTAGAAATGTACAAAAGTGGAAGTGATGACATCATAGCTTTCAACAGTGTTGGCATTATCCTAGCTTTCAGAACTATTAGATCCTTCCTTTGGGATGGCAAAGGGATAGTTTGAAGATGGGGAGGTCAGTCACACCCGAGATGAGAAGAGCATGTCTGTTATGAGGAAGAGGTAGCAAATATCACAGAAAAGATATTTATTTATTGGGTTCCATTGGACCATGAGAGGTAAGGCTACTTGGTCATTGTCAGTACACAGTTTACAGAATGCTGACTAGAAAATTTATGAACAAAAGAGTTAATAAAACACAAAAAAATTGAGAGGGGGCATACAAATGAACAACGTATAAGAGAGAAAATTTCTCAGCTACTGCATGTACAGAGCAAACCTTCACCTTGGATTTGAATACTTGGTGTTTCTTACTCTATTTTTTTTTTTCCTGCTCTGCTGAAAGCCTATTGAAAATGAAACATGCTGAATAGTGCACATCTTTCTGTACAGTGCTTAAGAAAGTGTTACCCTAGTGCATATCATTTTAATGTCTAGTGTTCACTGAGTGAATGTTAAAGTTTCTTCTGAATGAGCCAGTATTGTCAACAACAAATCCACTGATGGAATATATGAAAAGGGACGACTGAGTTTGAATTCCCGAGGCACCTGATCTATGGCATACACGAAGTTCATAAAATGACACCACAGATCAGCTGACAGCCCTTTTCTGGGGTAAAAATAGTCTTGGTGAGTGTACAGAGTTGCTTCAAGATATACCACCATACGAGATACTAGAGGGAAAGTAAGCAAAGTAATCAAGCCCTTCATGTTTTAATGTCGGTAACTGTGGAGGTCATGCTCATAATTCTTCTTCAGTTTCTACATGGGATACTTCATGTACTCTCAGTCTTCGGAATTTAAAATGGCTGATTTTACCAATTCTATGATAACCTTGGTACAGTAAAATTTCTGAAAAATTGAATGGATTGAGTTTTGTTGCAATTAAGTTTTAATGTGTTCTCTGTTAGCCATGTGCTGATGTTTTTAACTACCCTATAACTACAGAAAACATAGTCATTAACTGTATTGAGAAGATTGCTGGAAAACAGACCAGATGCGAGGTAATAGGGGAATATAGTTAAATAAAGATAAGTAGCAGCCAAATAATAAAAGCAGGGAAAAAGATTACCGTACAAAGAAGTAAAAAGTTCACATAATAATGGAGAAATGCAACCAAAGTGGGAGCATCACTAAACAACTCTTTGGAAATGAAAAAATACTGAAGATTTAAAAAAAGGTCACCAAATGATAAAATAAGATTTACAGTTCCTGTACACAGTGTTTGCAGAAAGAATGTACAGAAAATAATAAAATTGAAAACACTGTAGATACTAATTGCACTGTTAATGCTGAAAAGCAAATAAGACTGCAAGAAAAGGGGAGAAAATTGCTAAATGTAGAAACACAGTAGCTAAAGAAGAAAAAATGGGTCCATGAAAGAGGCAGCACTGTCACAGAACAACTTGGCAACTTAGTTCACTCTTCAGGTGGGTCCCTCTCATCATGAGGTCTGAATGACCTGCTCTTCCTCTTTAACCTTTCCCAAAATATCACTTTTCCCTCCCAGTGAAGCAAAAAAATAATTTTGAAAGCTAAATTTTGCATCCTGAGAGTGAGTACTGGCAGACGTATCTGTTCGTATTTATTCACTCTCTAGTCAACAAGGACAATGAAACGGAGAATAGGTCTTATACTATCCAAATACCTGTTGTCCAGTGGATTACTGAAGCTATACCACTTCTGGTGTTGAGCTACAGTTTCTGTAAATGCACTGTCAACTTGAATCCTTTTTTCTTGTTGGACCACATTGGATCAGCAACTGGGAATTAAAGCAGTGCCAGTGATAGAAAATGGAGAGAAGTCTAATAGCAGTTACAAGCATTTAATCATAATAATGGATACAATAGCTGTCCTCAAACATTAACCTTATGACAGTGAAATTATGTGACTTGGATATGAAGAATATTTCATCAGTTGGGCGATTTCATCTCAAATCATACAGGTCAAGAATGAATGTGGCACATCACTATTTCAAAATTTGCTGAAAAGAAATTATGTTGAAGTTACACATGACACCTCTCCAAAACTACAATATTTTGATTTTCAGAGGATTTGTTAAAACACCACAGACCTCTCTAAATGAGAGTATTTGTGAAAATGTCGTAATGAAAGGGAAAACTGAAAAATTGTAATAAATAACCCAAAAGTGATAAGAGATCTGAATTTATTTACAATAAATACTTTGAAACTTCCTGGCAGACTAAAACTGTGTGCCCGACCGAGACTTGAACTCGGGACCTTTGCCTTTCGCGGGCAAGTGCTCTACCATCTGAGCTACCGAAGCACGACTCACACCTGGTACTCACAGCTTTACTTCTGCCAGTATCTCGTCTCTTACCTTCCAAACTTTACAGAAGCTCTCCTGCGAACCTAGCAGAACTAGCACTCCTGAAAGAAAAGAGCCACAGCCTGGGGGATGTTTCTGGAAACATCCCCCAGGCTGTGGCTAAGCCATGTCTCCGCAATATCCTTTCTTTCAGGAGTGCTAGTTCTGCTAGGTTCACAGGAGAGCTTCTGTAAAGTTTGGAAGGTAGGAGACGAGATACTGGCAAAAGTAAAGCTGTGAGTACCAGGCGTGAGTCGTGCTTCGGCAGCTCAGATGGTAGAGCACTTGCCCGCGAAAGGCAGCAAAGGTCCCGAGTTCGAGTCTCGGTCGGGCACACAGTTTTAATCTGCCAGGAAGTTTCATATCGGCGCACACTCTGCTGCAGAGTGAAAATCTCTATGAGACATGGTTAATACATACATACACACTTCTTAGCTTGCCTCCTCTTTATTTTTTTTTAAAAATGAACTATGATAATTTTTAACTTTTTGCAAATGAAACTATAAATAGTCACAGTATATTAACTGTCTTGGGAAATGACAAAGTGGAAGGACTACTGACTGTCAGCTAGGACATTAATGCATGAAATTCTTAAACTGTCAAAATATATGTACACAAAGATAAAAGAATCCCAAATTTTTTGCTTATTTAGAAACTATTTTCTCCAAAACCTCCATCCTGAATGTTCTAAAAATTTCATGGTACGTTAGTAGCTCATTGTACGTAGGGAATGTACAATCAGAGTGGGCAATACTTGTCAGTACAAAATGTGATAAATTTTTGAGCCCTACTCTCAATGTCAAAAAAATCATGGACACTTAAATATTTAATTGATTGCTGATTTTAAATAAATGTCATGTAATATTAGTATTTATGAATCAGAAAATTACTTTACAACATTATGAGTGAGTGGGGAACAATTCATAATTTTGTTTGAAAGCATTTTATAACAAAAATGAGACAGAGAATATTTATACTCCTTTTTCTTCGTATGATTGTTATTCACAAAGTTTTGTTGTCTTCTGTCATGATTTCACTTCTTCACAACTTTCCATGAATTAAAATTGCCTACAGTGTAACAATCAACACTGCACTGTTGAAAAGAGTTCGTTAGTTTTTGTAGTCTGCTTCTCAAAAAGAATGGCTCTGAGCACTATGCGACTTAACTTCTGAGGTCATCAGTCGCCTAGAACTTAGAACTAATTAAACCTAAGTAACCTAAGGACAGCACACACATCCATGCCCGAGGCAGGATTGGAACCTGCGACCGTAGCAGTCGCTCGGCTCCAGACTGTAGCGCCTAGAACCGCACGGCCACTCCGGCCGGCCAGTCTGCTCCTCATTGAACTTGTATAGCTGAGCTGCATTTGCCCACGGACAAGGATGCTCCTCATTGAACTTGTATAGCTGAGCTGCATTTGCCCACGGACAAGGATGCTCCAACAAGAACAGTACTTGGGAAATGGGAACTGCACACAGATCTTTTGATGATGACCATTTGAAAGCATTAACAGGACCATGACATGTCATAAAGGAGATGGTTATATCGTGCAACTCATGAGAGACACTTATTATCTGTCCCACCAATCACTGATTGTCATATACACAAGAAATGAAGTGAGTCAGTACAAAGTCTTCCAACGTATGCTGTGGTCTCTGCATTTCACACACAGTAACAGGCTGCATTTTGTGGAGAACCATTCTTGCAATGTATGTGCCACTCCTGGATGCAACCCAGTAGTGACTTGATTGAATTCCTACCACAGGCTTCATAGCAGACCACTCTTCTCTCTTTTTTAAATGGAATTCCCTTAATGTACTTTCATTAAGGATTAAGATTTTCATGTGTGTTACTAATGTTGATATGATGAGTACAAATCCAATAACATCTCTTATAGCACCAACAGCTTTATACTGGCGATTAAATCATGTTGCAAAATGTTTACAGAGACTTCCTACCCATCACATGCACTTTTTCTGTGATGTGTTTCTGAAAATATCCATTTTTTGTCTTGATTCCTGTACTACAGTGTTGAGCAAGCTCATGAAGCTGAAAGTGGTTTTTAAAATGAGGTGCTGCACTATCTTTCACATAGACATGTATAGGAAACACTTGGCCTCCAGATGCTGTGTCACCAATAATCATGCTGACAGTGTAGTATGCAGGTGCACTTTCATGAATGAGATCATCACTGACAGTAACAAAACAGTATGATGTTCCAAGGAAGTGAGCAACGTATGTGAATATTGATGCCTGTGATGTGTGCCATTGGTAACTGAGTTTCATTCTGCAAAGTAACAGATCAGTTGTCAGTTGAAATGAAGAACTAATGTGTCAGTATTCTGGGATGTGGCTGATTTTACTTTTGCTATGGCCTGTCTTTGAATCCTCCGGATATGAGGTGAGCTATTCCTTTCATGACCCAATGCCTAATATCTGTAACAAACTTCTCTGGCTCTACAGTCTTCTTCACCAACTCTCCTCCCTCCCACAATGCATAGGTTATGTCTCTGTCAGTGTCCTGAAGGTGTAATGCTTCAACAGTCATCACTTGAGCACCAGGACACATTGCATACTCCTGCAACCAACATTTATCTTGCCACTCTTGATGTATACACAAAATCATCAGGTCCATTTTTGTGTGTTTCTCCTGTGACACTGCTTATGGTGAAACAAGCAAGTTTCAAATTAATACAGTAAATAAATGTGCATACTTCATTCAATGGCTGGCATTTTATCTATTTTGGTCCTAAGGAAAGGAATTTTGTCAGACCAGTTTTTAAATTCAGGTTCTCCTTTTTCAATAGGAGATATGCTTCTCTTAATGATCTTGTCATCCTTCTCTTATTGATCTTGTCATATATCTTTTTACCTTTTTAACTTTTTCGCCATTTTCACTAACAGAGAAAACATCAGCCTGGTTAGGACTTTGCCTACTGCAATCTTTGTCATCACTTGGGTAGTATTCCAGAGCAGCAGCAAGCGTATCATCTTGCAGTGGATGCCCACAGTAAGAATCTGGGCATGCCCAAATACCATTTTCATTCTTTATTTGATGAGCTTTTGAAATCAAATAATGTGAGGAAGTGGGTATGTATTTCTGTATCTGCTGCTAAGAGTAGCAGGTATCAGTCTCAGGTAGCTGTACCTTCTCAGTATAGGTGGCTGCTGAGATACCGCTATTTAAGTTTTGTGCGCATATCACTATCTTCAGGTTCTGCACAAAGCACATGTACATTGTACACTTCACAAGATTTGAAGATGTTGCTTGTGTAAAACTTGTTTAAATTTCTTCCACATTTATTTTTACGTACTGTTTTCTTCTTGTGCTTCTTACCTTTCCTGGACGTTTAAGGGGCTGCAGCAGAAATGCTAGCATACAGTACATCAGCAGCATCACACCCAAGTATATAAACATCTGCACTGTATTCTTGAGTTTTATATGTGGGTAATGGTGATCATTCAGGTGGGTTGTCAGTAAATTTCTTCTGGTAGTGAGTTTAGCAATTCCTGGACAATGTATGTGGTGCTAATACCATTACCTGAAGACCAAGAAATTTCTGCAATATCTGTAACAGATTTTTGACAACTGTGAAGTGTTTTTTACTTTTCTTAAACACCACCTTTTTGTGTCTTTTTTCATAGTCCACAAACCTCACCCTTTCACAACTGTATTTCCTCACTGACATTGTATCTAACAAACAGTTCAAACCAAAAACACAAAAATCAGTGCAGAATGGTTTATGTGCAAGTTATCACTTGTTATAAACAGATGAGTGCTGGAAACAGTGATGCCAAGATGCATATTTTACACTAGAAATTAAGTGATGAGAAATATGCAGAATGTTAAAAATTTTTTTATCACTTCACACACAAAAATATTGCCCACTGTGTTTGCACTGACTACTAACACATCAACACATTAGTTCTCAAAAGTTTTCGGATGGGGGTTTTTGAGTAAATAATTTGTGAAAACTCATAAAAATACATTTTTTAGATTTTTACTAATAAATATTTACGTAATACGGATAACTGGAGCAGAGAACGTACTGTTTATAATTACATCATTAGTATCTGGTAATATGATACCAGTTAGTGCTCTCTGACTTTCCAGATTAGGGTGGTGGTGGGGGGATGGGGGGGGGGGGAGGGGGGAATTAAGTGGAAAAATTAACTTAAACTTCGAATGTTTGTCTTAAATTTGTAAGTTAAAAGAAGCCCATAAATGTGCGGGTCTCAAACAAAATTTCAAGACCCTAAGAGGGAGCTTTAATGCAAAACATCTGCCAGATCTCCTGTACTTTTGGTTTATTAGTTATATTTTTTTTGTTCTCTACTGTTTTAAGAGTTATTTACAAAATATAAATTTTTCAAAGGGCCGTATCATTTACAAAAACTAAGACAAAATGAAAATACTATATTTCTTAACACCTATGATATAGAGGTCTAATGTATATTTTTTCCAAAGAAATTCATGATCAGGAGTTGACATGACCTGTATGATTTGAGATCAAATCACCCAGTTATGTCACATTTTATCATTTTGTTTCATTCTAAAGGTTTCATTCATCTTTATTTACATGTTTAGATTTGATAACTTGCATGGGTGTTAAAAATTAAGTAGGGTGCCCATAATTAAAGTTCCAGTTTGAAAACACTGTAAAAAGAGAACCACTGCTCAGAATGATGTCAAATTTGGATATCATATTATTGACACAGAATGAAATGCCATGGAACAAAAAAAGTTTAAAAAAATTTTGCTAATAAAGTGTCTTAATACAAGTGGAGTTGGCTACAAATGACAGATGAATCACAATGCAATAACTATGGTTTGAGCTGCACATTACACCAACCATACTGTTCATTGTGCACGACTGCTAAAGTTCGGCAGTCAACAGTTTTGGACTGTTAGTCAGGTAAGCCCATCCACCACGGCAAGCTCATACCACACAGGATGGAAAAAGTCAGTTTTTAATTGTTCTGTGTCCAAAAACTAATTACCTTGGGGTCAAAAACTGCATAAAAAGCAAAATGACATTGTTTATAATTGTCATGGGACTGGCGCAAGACGTACTCAGTATGTTGTCTGCCATTTTCTGCCACAAGTGGAAATCTAGAAATGACATGTTCCACAACAGATCGGAGTTTATTAGAGGTCACATTCAGAATGTCTTGCTTAATTCAGCTATATTCTTAATTGAGGCACACAACACATCTTTCAGATAACCCACAACCAGAATTCACACGGATTAAGATCAAGTGATCTGGATGGCCAGGCTGTAGAGAAATACTGCTGATAAATCTAGCGTATCTGTAATGCCTCTGCAGCAGCCCCTTCACTGGCTGTGCAGTCTGTGGATGAATGCCATCTTGCATAAAAATTTCCTAACCACTCATACACATTGTTGAAGGTTTAGAATGGCATTGATATACAGAAGACTCTCATAGTGTTTACCAGTGATGGTACATGTAACAGGACCTGCAGGACTCATCTACTTGCAAAAATACAGCCCAATGATAACAGATGCTGTCAACCCTTACCACATAGTTACCTTTGCAGAATGAAGTAGTACTGGTGATGTGCATGCATCTTTTACATTGTCCATATTGTACAGTTCTGCATATTGACCTATCTGTGGAGATGTAAATGGGCTTTGTCTGTCCACAGAATGTTTCATGGCCATTCATTGTCCCTTCCATGTCAGCAAGAAATTCTGAGCGAATGTTTGTCTTGCTGGCAGTCGAGCATGAAGCAACTCCTGAAAATGAGTGATTTTCTGTGGATAGCAATACAGGTAATTTCGTAAAATTTTATCTTCGACAGATGCCGCATCAACTGCTTACTTCCGTCTGCCTCATTGCATTTCAAAAGAACCTATTTTTTCGAATTTTGTTATCATTTTCTGCAGACCCTTAGCAGATATCAGACCAACGCATTTTTTCATATCCTTGGGTGCCTGGAGCTTCTGCAGGGCTACTGGTGCATAGTCACTGTTGTTGTAAAAGAGCTTTACCGGCAGGATGCAATCCTTCATGGAGACATTCATATTAGGCATCTCAGACAGAAACTGAGGTACAATGTGCCACACATCTGTTGTTGGTATGCATACCCTGATGCTTACAGGGCCATCTTTTGCTCAAATTTATGTTTTTATTTATTTGTTTATTTTTTCAAATTTGGCATCATTCTGATCAGAGGTTCTCTTTCTACAGCATTTTGGAAGTGGAACTTTAATTATGGGCAACCTGTATATTGATAAATATATATTTATGTGAATCTTTTTTCCATCTGTTCAGGAATGTCATCACTGGTGAACATTATCGATTTGTTAGCATGTGGATGGCTAGGACATCGTATCTTGCAGCCTTCTTCATCATGTTAGTTTTTGTAAGTAGTCTCTTTCATTAAAGTTAAAACAGTGCTCTGTAAATGCCAGTGAAATTATGTTTGATATTGGTAAAGCAGTGTGAAATGCATAACAGCTTCGAGGTTAAATTTCAGTATTCTGTAGTAAATTGTGGCATAATTTTGTCTGTTGTTATGTTACTTGCTAAGATACTTAACTTTGTACTGAGTTTCAGATTTTGTTGCATTAAAAATACATAACTTTGTTGGTTAATAATTGTGGAAATGGCCATTGCAAAAGGCCATTTAAGTCCACTATTTAATATTACTAAAAAAATTTGGTTGAAAACTTATTGGGGTTAGGTAGACATTTAAAAAATTAAAATTACAAGCTTTTGTTCTGTTCTGTGTATTTAGATTATGAGAATAGAGTTCTTCGTGTCTGATCAGATATGTAGCAGAATATAAGAGCGTACATGAAAAACTTTTGTATTATCTAGTGGGCTGTATAAAGAGGAGGTAGATGTACATTAGAACATGCAGATAATCTTCAGAATGGCAAACACTGTGTAAATATGCGCTCTATTCTCAGTAGTTTAGAAAATAAGATAATTAAAAACTCGGAGCATTTGGCAAGTTAACCCTATGGATATGCATATGACTGCTTGCAAGAGGATGGACTTCTTGCATATTCCTTATATGTCCAGTGTACTCTTACACACAACAACATTATCTGAAACAGATTATAAATTTCCTTTTAGTGGAAGTGTACTACTTTAGTGGAAGTATACTACTTTAGTGGTAGCCATTGTTCATTCCTTGAGGCTGGACAAGATTCCTGTCTCCTGGAGTCTAGATCATACATAGATCATGCCAGCAACTGGTGCAGAAGGTTGAGAAGACCAGCCTTACTCAGGGAGTTTCAGTGAAGCTCATAAGCTGCAGCATTGTCCACAGAACTGATCAGGGCCTAATTCTGACCTGATTAGAAGGCTTGAACCAGAGACTACGAAGGTTCTGTGACAATTTATGCTGTGACTTCCTGTGAGAATTACAGGCCCTCCTAAGTGGGCCAGGGATGAACTACACATCAGAGACACAGGTGGCTGACAATTTGTGGAGCGCATGTAAGGTGTAAGTGACTCTCCATCCATATTGTATAGTGATGGGTGTTAAGAGATCAAAAAGTATTAAAATTGTAGTGCTCAACTGTCAAAGTGTATGCAATGAAGTTTCAGACTTTGAAGCATTCCTACAAAGCTGTGGAGCTCACTTAATACACGCCACAAAATCTAACAGTGAGATTTTTGGTGTGAATCCTAGTGTTCATCAAAAGGATAGGCTAATGGGAAATGAAGTTGTTACAGTAGACAAGAAACTCAAATCTATCAATATAGAAATGGAAGCTACATGGGAGATTGTTTGGACAAGACACAGTATCAAGGGGGGGGGGGGGGGGGGAGACATAAATTTGTGATTGGATCTTTCTGTTGACTATCAGACTCACTACCAGATGTAACCAAAAACATTAGAGATAACTTCATTTCACTAGTACGAATGTTCCCCGGACATACTGTCATAATTGGAGGAGACTTTAATCATCCAACAGTGAACTGGAATAATTAGAGCAAGGGATGAGGACGGGAAGAAATCCTGCAAAACATTGTTGGATGTACACTCCTGGAAATGGAAAAAAGAACACATTGACACCGGTGTGTCAGACCCACCATACTTGCTCCGGACACTGCGAGAGGGCTGTACAAGCAATGATCACACGCACGGCACAGCGGACACACCAGGAACCGCGGTGTTGGCCGTCGAATGGCGCTAGCTGCGCAGCATTTGTGCACCGCCGCCGCCAGTGTCAGCCAGTTTGCCGTGGCATACGGAGCTCCATCGCAGTCTTTAACACTGGTAGCATGCCGCGACAGCGTGGACGTGAACCGTATGTGCAGTTGACGGACTTTGAGCGAGGGCGTATAGTGGGCATGCGGGAGGCCGGGTGGACGTACCACCGAATTGCTCAACACGTGGGGCGTGAGGTCTCCACAGTACGTCGATGTTGTCGCCAGTGGTCGGCGGAAGGTGCACGTGCCCGTCGACCTGGGACCGGACCGCAGCGACGCACGGATGCACGCCAAGACCGTAGGATCCTACGCAGTGCCGTAGGGGACCGCACCGCCACTTCCCAGCAAATTAGGGACACTGTTGCTCCTGGGGTATCGGCGAGGACCATTCGCAACCGTCTCCATGAAGCTGGGCTACGGTCCCGCACACCGTTAGGCCGTCTTCCGCTCACGCCCCAACATCGTGCAGCCCGCCTCCAGTGGTGTCGCGACAGGCGTGAATGGAGGGACGAATGGAGACGTGTCGTCTTCAGCGATGAGAGTCGCTTCTGCCTTGGTGCCAATGATGGTCGTATGCGTGTTTGGCGCCGTGCAGGTGAGCGCCACAATCAGGACTGCATACGACCGAGGCACACAGGGCCAACACCCGGCATCATGGTGTGGGGAGCGATCTCCTACACTGGCCGTACACCACTGGTGATCGTCGAGGGGACACTGAATAGTGCACGGTACATCCAAACCGTCATCAAACCCATCGTTCTACCATTCCTAGACCGGCAAGGGAACTTGCTGTTCCAACAGGACAGTGCACGTCCGCATGTATCCCGTGCCACCCAACGTGCTCTAGAAGGTGTAAGTCAACTACCCTGGCCAGCAAGATCTCCGGATCTGTCCCCCATTGAGCATGTTTGGGACTGGATGAAGCGTCGTCTCACGCGGTCTGCACGTCCAGCACGAACGCTGGTCCAACTGAGGCGCCAGGTGGAAATGGCATGGCAAGCCGTTCCACAGGACTACATCCAGCATCTCTACGATCATCTCCATGGGAGAATAGCAGCCTGCATTGCTGCGAAAGGTGGATATACACTGTACTAGTGCCGACATTGTGCATGCTCTGTTGCCTGTGTCTATGTGCCTGTGGTTCTGTCAGTGTGATCATGTGATGTATCTGACCCCAGGAATGTGTCAATAAAGTTTCCCCTTCCTGGGACAATGAATTCACGGTGTTCTTATTTCAATTTCCAGGAGTGTATTTTCTGAAAACTACCTAGAATACCGAGTTTGAGGGCCCACTCATGATGAAAATATGTTAGACCTAATGGCAACAAATAGATCTGACCTGTTAGATGATGTCCGTGTTGAAACTGGTATAGTGCCAATGAGGCAGTTTTGCACCTGTAATTACAACAGTACAGAGGGTAGCTAAAATAGTTTCGATGATTTACATGTTCAGTAAACTATATAAAGAGGCAGATATTTGTTACCTAGAAGATAAATTCAAAATATTTACCTCTGGGAAGGAGCATTTAGCAGAACTGTGGCTCAAGCTTAAAAGAATGCTTCAGCATGTACTGTATGGAAACCTGTAAGGATGGGAGGAACCCTCCCTGGTTCTGTCACTGTAAGGAAACTTCTAAAGAAACAGTGACTACTGCATATTAGGTGTAAAACAAAGCCTAGGGCCATAGAGAGATGCTGAATGAAACACATTTTGGTTGGTAAGAGAGCAGAGCATGTTCAGTGACTGGCATAGCAGAATCTTATCAAAAGATCCCTCACAAAACACAAAGAAGGTCTGGTCATTTGTGAAAGGTGTCAGTTACATCAAACACAGCATCCAGATGTTCATGGACAGTATAGGAACTGAAATTAAGGTTAACAGAGCAAAAGACAAAATGCTGAACTCCGTTTTCAAATGTTCCTTTATTAAGGAAGATACAGAATGCTGCTATCTTCTTCTCATCACTGCAAAGATTGACAATATAGATATTAGTCTTAAATTTATCCATATTATATGGCATTTAATTTTTACTAACATTTATTAGCATGACATGTTTCAGCAGCCTGCTATCATCATCAGGTGTATTACAGTTACACGTTCATTAATCTGAAGTGTGGTCAGGATTATTTGCTGGATGTGCCAATGAGGTTACATACTGAAGATTTTTTAATTAATTATTTTCACTAATATAACAACTCACTCCACTTTCTGCCACAAACGGGCCAATCAACACCAACCAACCACCATGTCATCCTCTGCCGATGCTGTTGTAAAGCACCAACCTCATTTTTGTAGCCTCTATTGCCTCTTAGTAGCACATCTGTCTGTTGACTTGGAGCTGAAGATATTACTCTGTATTCGATGGTATTTGCTATAAAAAAAAGGTACTCTACACTATAGCTTGTACTTTTTTTACTAAAGGTATACTGTTTAGATGATGACCAGGTTTCCTAAGTATTTCATGAAGTTACTGGCACCTACTATCAGGATGGTACCCACAAATAACTAAAAGCTACAGTGGCAGAAGTATTTATACAAATTTCAAACAAACTTAAATGAATCCCTATTCAGTAATCAAAGAGAGCTCCAACAAGTCACTGAACAAAGTAATTAAGTGTGGCAGAAAACACTTTCCATATTTACACAAAATGTCACAGTTCACAGGCAGTATTGTGTCGCAGAAAACTATTGGGTGAAATTACATGCAATGGTTTACTTTAGTTCACTGGTTGAGAGTAACAGTATTCAGCAATACCTCATTCACACGACAAAGATAATCTATGCCTCCTACCAATCGTGACACAATTCAGGCAAAATATTCATTAACTTGAATTAGGAAAATCACTTGAAAGTTATTACGCATCAACAGTACTTACTTTTTGGGGGTGCAGGTGTACATATTTCCTTGGACAAATTGAACATGGCTGTAACATAAACAAAAGCTGGCAGCTTAAGTGTTGTTACATGCTTGTTAAGCTGACAGGGACTGGGCTCATGCTGCATGACTGTGAATGACATTTGACAAAAACTGCTGTATGAACAAATTGTTACTTCAGAAATTACAATCATTTAAGAAACAGCTAACTAAAATATTGTTATTCAGGATGGGCTGTAAAAGTACAGAACCTATCAAATACAAAGGCAAAATTGGCAATAGAAATTATGATGGTATGGATTTTCCAATGGTAATTATCTCATAAGTTAATTAGTTCCATGCAAAATAAAATGATGCTTTGTAGTTGGAATGGGTTTGCTACTTTTACAAATGCGTACTAGCTCACATGATGATGACAAATTCGTATGTAAGATGTTCAATCAACAACATTTTCTGATTTATAAATCTTAAGTGAAAACTAATTATAGTGTTGGGCTCAGCACAATGAAAGTAAAGTACTGAGCAATAAATTCAGTTGGAGCAAAGTCTAATTCCGCTTTTCAAGAATTTAGTTATCATATGTAAGGTACACATAACAGTTTGATACTTAGCATAATTACTGGGAAGAAAAGTATTACTCATCAGAGGTGCAATCATTGCAAGCTTGCTATGTTATCATACTGATCTCCCAGCAATTGTTGCCTTCTTGATCTTGGATCCACTACTGATGGCTCAAGTAACTCCTCAGTTGGTATCTCAAAACTGAGTGCACCCTGTTCTAGTTGTGGCAGTACTGGGAATCAAACTTGGGTCCTTGGCATAGCAACCAAATACACTTGCCACTGAACTATGGAGATGGACTTTACTACCACGAAGAGATAACTAAAAAAAATATTGTCTGAACATTCTTGAATAACCAGGGAATACCAAATAATTGTTAATATTTAATATGTGGCATGACATAAATACGCTTCTATAAAAAAGATTATATCTTAGCAATTGAAATAAATTTTTAGCACTTAATAGCCTTTCAAATGAAAACATTTGAATGTGAATGTCTTAAGTGATGTTGTGTTTATTACTCTCCTCTATGTGCCAGGAAAATAAATTTCCATAAAAAATATATGTAATGAATTCAGTTAAACAGCTCAAACATACAAATTTACTTAAGGTATATGTTGAAGTATGTTGGTCTTCTTGTACATGGTTAGTTTTGGTACATAATCCTACTGGCACACCCACCAAACAATTCTCATCACACTCCAGATTAATGTACACGTAAATGTAATGCACTCGATAATTGTAGCATACTGCCAAAACATTTCATGCTAATAAATACTAATAAAAAGTAGTGAGTGAAGCAGTAAAAATTATTTCATAAATAGATAATAGTGTCAGTGACACTGACAACAGCTTGCTCAAATTAAACAAGGCTCCAGGGCCAGTGAGATCCTTGTCACATTTTATACAAAATTTGTAGCCTTGGTAGTTCCTGTTTGTATCACAATCTGCCTTAGATACATCGAACAAAAAACTGTGCCCAGTAATTGGAAAAAAGGATGATTCACATGTCTACACATGAGATCCACAAAACAACCATCCAATCTCATTGTTATCCATGTGTTGAATCTTAGAACACATCATGAGCTCAAAGATAATGATAAGGGATAAGATAACAAGAGAATGACCGCCTCCATGCTTTTCGCACATGACATCCTGAAAGGCATGGATGTAGGTGGTCAGGTGGGTGCAGCGTTTTTCAACTTCTGGGACAGCATTTCACTTGGTACCACACCAGCATTTATTAATAAGAGTACAGCTGTATGTGGTATTAAACAAAACTTGTGATTGGGTTGAGGATTTCTTGATAGGCAGTAAATAGAGTGTTATCTTGGATGGAGAGTCATTGATAGTTGTAAAAGGAATGCCAAGTGTAGCTCAGGGAAGTGTGCTGGGGTCACTATAGTTCATGTTGTGTATTAACGACATGACAAGCAATGTTAATAGCAACTTTGAAAAATGTCATGATTACTGCCTTGAGCTGCTGATAAAATATTCATTTAAACAGCCAGTTTCAGTTGACTGATCATCAAGAAATTCTTTAAAGCATTTACATAATCATAATAGGCAAATATAAAATCATTGAAGTCAGATAATAAAACTGTTAATCTGTCACTGTCAGACAGTGTTAACACAGGTTGCTGATGTAACGTGAAAGAGTACACTGCCTAGCACAATATATCTTGATGATGTAATTTCTATTAAGACGTGACAACAGTGACAAATTCATGATTTTATTATCTGATGCTGTAAATGATTTTAAGAACATGACGATGGTCAGCTGGCCAAAACTGGCTCAAAGCTGTAATCACGAAATTTTCGGAATATATGAGATTCTGGACACAGCTTCCTGAAAATATATTAATAGTAACCTCAGACTTTTTGCAGGGAATGCAGTTATCTTTAATGATGTACCGTATGAAAAAAGTTGTAGAATGTTACATCATATTTTTGAGAAGATTTGAAAGTGTTGCAGTGATTGGCAACGTGCTTTAAATGCAAAGAAATGCAAAATTATTCACTCCACCAAAAGAGAGAAAAGTACTATCCTATGACTACAATATCTGCGATTTACAATTAGAACCAGTCATTTCATACAAGTATAGCATATAACATTTTGTAGGGATACAAAGTCTGGGTACAAAGGTGACTAGTTTTGAATCACTCATGCATCCAATTTGTGGGACTCAAACTAAGTAGAACTAATGGGGCTATCAAATTTATATAAAGAAGGGCAGCATGAGTAGCCACAGGTTTGTTTGTCTCATGGGAGAGCTTCACGGAAGTCTTGAAGAAACCTGGGTTGGCAGATACTTGAAAACAAACACACTAATTAACCCACAGAACTCTACTTACAAAAGTTTCAAGAATCAACAGTATGTGAAGAATCTATAGACAGGTTCTTCAGCCTCTTATATATTGTTCCTGTAGGGACCGTGAAGACAAAATCACACTAATTATATTTTGCACAGAGGCACTTAAGCCCTCCTTCTTCACAAGTTCCATACTTGATTGAAACATCCCATATGGTACCATGATAAGTATCTTCTGCCATGCACTTCACAGCAGTTTGCAGAGTATTTATGAAGATCTAGATGTAGTATATCATTGGAATGTTGTGAGCATTTTCAAGGCATTCTCATACTAACCAAATGAATCTGTTAAAGTGCACAGCCCTTCTTTTGATCTTTTTTATCTCCTCTAATAGTCCTATCTGTTAAGCATGTCAGACTAAAGGACAGTATTCAGTAATTGGCTGAATGAGGGTATTGTGAGTTACCATCTTCATGGATGAATTATAGTTCTATAAGATCCTTCCAGTGAATCTTCAGCCTTTTCTACAACATGTTTTATGTGGATGTTCAACATAAGCTCGATCTGGACTAGGGATAACTGATTAATTACAGTTGATTATTTGTAACTGTTCTGGCAGTTGATTATTTATATATTGTTGTTTGTTTCACATAAGTTACTTTTACATAATTGATTATCTTTACACCGAGCGAGGTGGCACAGTGGTTAGCACACTGGACTCGCATTCGGGAGGACGACGGTTCAATCCCGTCTCCGGCCATCCTGATTTAGGTTTTCCGTGATTTCCCTAAATCGTTTCAGGCAAATGCCGGGATGGTTCCTTTGAAAGGGCACGGCCGATTTCCTTCCCAATCCTTCCCTAACCCGAGCTTGCGCTCCGTCTCTAATGACCTCGTTGTCGACGGGACGTTAAACACTAACCACCACCACCACCACCATTATCTTTACAGTTATTTCCATTTTTCCTTTTAAAGCCTGTTGAGCATTGACTTTCTGTTTACGGAAGAAATATGACTGCCCCCAAGTTCTCATCATGTAACATAGGGTCCATGTTAACCAAAACAAAGCAATATTAATTATATTTTGTCAGATAACAACATATCTTAAGTGCAATGGCTCGTATGTAACACATACTAATTCCTTGCAAGCAGGCTCAGATCCCAGGGTTTGCGTCTGGTGATGAGGGTTGCAGTTTGTCACTTACTGTCTCTAGTCCCTTTCCCCCAACCCCCAAATATAATCTTCTGTCACCTCCACTTTTAAAGTGCCTTAAATGTGTACAGTTTTATAACAACAACAACAACAATATTGATGATAATAATTATCATCTTGCTGTTTGGCCACCTCACCCAAAATCAATCACTAATAAGTTCTTTTGTGATTCTTCAGTTTACCCTGATGTATTACTTGATGGAACGGTCATGGGCATACTGCCAGTTCATAGTGGCCAGTAAGAATATTTTGGTTATCAGATATGCTGACGTCACCAGGTGTGCTGTTGAACCACGCCCCTGATGGTGGCGACGTGCCTCATTGCTGAAATAGTCCTCCTGGACACTATTAACTCATAATACACCTGTGAACTGTGATAAATTGTTTAATTACCATCAAATGGTTTAATGTAATAATAATAACTTGTTTATGCCAGTGAATAGTTCCTTCTTTAGTATAACATCCAAGAAATTGCAATTCAGAAAAATACAGCCTTTGAAAAGTGTAAACCCAAAAATTTGAGAGGTAAATGTGTCATGCAGTTAATTTAAGAACTGTGATAAGAACAAGCTCTCACACCTTTGATAATGTCGTAATATACAGAACATAAATCAAGGTGTGCTCTCATAATTATCAATATTTCACTAAGCATGCAGTTTTGAATACTTGTCTGCAAACTGCTGAAATATGAGCGTGTTATCGAGGCCAATGCTGTTTGTTTCAGCCATTTCTGCTGACGTTTGGGAAGTCAGTTTTCTGTTATTTCTTTCTGTTAGTGGAGGGTCTTCCACTTTCTGTCTTTCCTTATTCTATTTTCTGTGGATTACAGGTCTTGCATATGGATTCATGAAACGCCTCAGATTTGTTGTTGACATTACATGGGGCTAGCCTGTGAAAGTGCTGACCGGTCAGGCCATTGTTTTTTCTAGATGTGCAGGCCAGCACACCACCAGTTGAAAAGTGTCCTGTGTAAAACATAGCTTGTAAGTCCTAGAATTCCTTGCAATTTTCAGGACTTAGTTTTCTTGCACTGTAATCTCAATACATACAGGGTGTATCACCTAAAACTTGCACCGTAAATATTGAGGAAATGGAAAGTGCTATACAAGTTCAATTTTCACAGAATGGATTGGTAGTTAGGGTTTCGTATTGTTAGCCAATAAACAGATTGTAATAATACTAAGGAAGTGTATTTTTCTTGCAAAAATACACTTTTTAAATAGAGAAAAACTCATTCACATTAATGAACTAAAAGTAGAGGAAATTTTGAAGGTCAGCGCTGTTTTTTGCAGTATCTAGTGTGAGTCGTTTATGAGGTATCGTATTTGGGACAGTTCCCACACCCAGTATTTTTTTTGTGTCATTCAACCTGCATAGTGGCTAGGTACAGTGTTGTTACGTTTGCTTACAGTGTGCCTGTGTGTCCCTCGAGTGCATTGCGACCTGCTGGTCAGTTAGTGTGTGACAGTCGAAGCAGTTGGTAGTGAGTGGACTATGGGATTTACCAGTGCAGTAAAAGCAGACATACTTGTGGTGTGTGGAGAGAGTGGGAGGAATGCAGTTAATTATTGTATGGTGTATGTGGCAAGATAAGCCAAATAGATGTCAACCATCCCGGGAATTACTTATCTACCTCTTCAACCAGTTATGTCAAAGTGGTAGGGTAACACTAGACAATGTAACAGGAGGAGACAAGTGACAACAGAAGAAGCAGAAATTGATTTTCTTGCTGCTGTTGCAGTTGATACACACATTAGCTCCTGTGAAATTGCACAAAGAAATGGTATGAGTTGGGCAACTGTGCTACGCATTCTCCATCGACGTAAGTTTGATCCCTATCACATCTCTCTCTATGAAGAGCTGCCTGCAAACAATAATGAGAATATGTGTTCTTTCGTATATGGCATTAAACAGAATATTCCTGATGTATCTTTTTAGTGATGAAGCCACTATTGTCAGTCTTGGCCAGGTAAACTGACGAAACATCCACTATTGTTGTGTTGACAACCCGTGTTGGCTTCATCAGGTGGAACATCAGAGTCCAGGGAGTGTAGACATATGGTGTGGGATAGTGAACCATCAGCTCATAGGTCCGTTTCTCGCAGATGGAACACTCAAGGCACTGAAGTATTGCAGCCTCCTAACAGACCACATTCCATGGATGCTGTGGTGAAAGCTGAAAGAGACTGTCTACAAAGATGTACCAACTGCACCTGATGATATCCAATGACATATTACTGCAACCTGCTCGGACCTCTCTGCTGAAGTGCTAGCAAGTGTGCAGCAGTTGTTATACCAGGCTGGAAGTCTGTATTACTGCTGCCAGTGGTCCTTCTGAACACAACCTGTGATGGTGAGTTGCCTTGTTCCTGGTCAGAATCCACATAACTTGTGTATGCACTTGTGTGTTGTTCCTTAGTGTGTGCTACCACAGGTGTCGCACAAGTGTCGGTGTGGGTTATCGTGTAAACGACTTGTGCTAGAGTCCTGAAATAAATATTATTGACATTCTAATTTACCCAACTTGTAGTTTGTTAATCTCAAAAGGCATTGTTCCATTTAAAAAAGTGTATGTTTGCACAAAAATACACTTTCTATGTATTATCACAATCTGTTGATTGGCTAACAGTATAAATCCCTGACTTCCAATCCATTCTGTGGAAACTGCACATCAGTAGTACTGTCCATATCCACAATATCTACGGTGCAAGTTTTAGGTGATTCACCCTTTGTGTGCGGCTTTTTTATGACGGTTGTCATATTCGGCTTATCAGCTTATGTAGTTTCCTATCTGTCCATTCTTCTTCCTAAAGGTCCCTAGAATTTATCACATGTTTGACATCTTGCATCCATCTTCTAGGCGGTCTTCCACATTTTCTTGTTTTCTTCACGAAGCTGGTGTCTGTTCACAGAATCTATTGGGCCTTCACTTATCATCCATTCATTGGAGCTGGATGCATGAAGTTAATAGTTTGCCACCTATGGCATCGAGAACAGTGCCTTTTTTCGCCTATAATTTCCCATATTCTGTCACTTCTGAAGTTTCCCAGTCTGGAGGCGTGACAACTTCGTTTCCAGAAATCCACCTTGAAGGGTATCAGTTTATTTTTCTCCTGTTTGGTTAACTCCCATATTTCAGTGCTGTGTGTGGTGACAGTCCCTACAATTGGCTTCTACAACAATACTTTTGCTCTCTTTGTCATTTCATCACTCCATAACAAGGACTTAAGTCGGCCAATTATTCTTTTTCATTGCCCAATTTTATTTAATTTTGTGTGTGCTGCTTCCATTTGTTGTAAAAATGCTGCCCTAGTATTTTAAGATACAGACAATACTAAAGTTTCAGAATCCTCAGTCACCTTCACCCATTACCACATACTTCATCTTTTTGTGTTTTTCAGGCAGCATTTTAAGTATTCTCTACGCAGTTTCCTGGACTTGTAAGTGCAGTTGTCTTTGTCTCCCTCTATCAGGACCTTTTCATTGGCAGATAGTAAAGTGCACAGTTTTTTTCCAATTTTGCAAAACTTCTTCTAAGTGTACTTTAAATAATATCAGTCCTAATGAGCACCCGGATGGGGCCTCCCGGCCAACGATGCTATACGCTCATTTCATTGTTCATTGCGAAGTGTAATGCAGAAAACATTACATGGGATCTTTTCACAAACACGATAAATAAGTGAACAATGGTAACGAGACACACACTCTTCTGTTGTTCGTCTTTTCACATCAGCCATCTCAGCTCCCTTCTTGCATTCAACAGTTGTAAATAATGCAGCAAATGAAAGAGCAATTCAGTTCTGCTCGTAAACCCGTGCGCATTCCTGTGTCTTCCGTTAGAAAGCGCTAGTAGCAAATATGGCGACTGAATCTGTTCTCACAGAGCATCGTCCGTTCAGCATTAATTTCCATTGTAATCCTCCAAGTGATAATGCGTAGGTGGAATCATCAGTTGAAGATACGAGCTTTGCTTGCAAAGGAAAGAATACGGGACGAGCAAGAGTGAAGAATGTGTTGAACGAGTGAGTGCGTTTTCACACGCTCTGATGGCTAGTCGTGAATTAGCAATTCCAGTGACTGTGTGGAGATGTTGAAGAAGACACCTACAACTACGCTTCATTGTCTGCAGTTGTTGCAAGCTCTTAAGCCCGCAGACAAAGGTTTGCAACGAAATGTTGCTTCATGACGACAAAGATTTTCAGAATCGTTTCGTCTTCAGTGATGAATTGACATTTCAGCGAAGTGGGAATATGAACACACATGAGCGTTTAAGGGTCAGCAAATGCCTACGAGATGGTACAGTTGCAACGAGACTCCCCTAAATTGAATGTTTTTCCTGTGCCATATGCCGGCAGAAAGCTTATGGACCATTCTTTCTCTCGAAGTAACTGTAACTGACGTTTCTCATGTTGATACGCTAGAAATGTGGCTCTTTTCTTAGTAGGAAGAAGCTGAACGACAGAACTTTATTTGGCAGCAAAATGGTGCACCTCCTATATGGCATAACTGATCTGCCTGATTAGAGAAACCGAGGCAGTTGTTAATTACTCCAGGCACACTGATCAGAGTTTGGGAAGAGCTCGCCTATCAACTCGATGTGTGCTGTGTGACGAATGGTGCTCACACTGAACACTTGTGAGAAAAACTGTTAGGGTTGCTTTTTCATTTGATGTATTACTTACAATTGTTAAGTTGAAAACCATGATATTCATTTTGAAAAGCCCCGGTATAACAAGTGTCTGGAATAAAATTTTTGGCCATATGACATTCTGTTGTCATAATATAGCACTTTACATCTCTCAGTATTGCTGAGCTGACGGGAACTGCAACTACGTTGTGCCAGAGGCATTGTCAAACAGGCTGCCGTCGACGTCATAGCAGAGCTGCGCAGCAGGTGTGTAGCTGGCAGCGGCCGCTCGGGAAGCCGTGGGCGCGGCGGTCGGGCAGGGAGTCGTGTTGTGCACAATTACGTCCCCGGGGAACCCCCGGCTGCGGCCATGCGAGCCTGACGGATTGCCGGCCCCGCGCGTGGCGTCGCGTCGCGTCGCGCCGGCGCCGGCGCCACAGTCAATAGGCGCCTGATGACGTTGGTTCCGACCCCGGCGCCGGCTCCGACTGACGTGTGATTACCATCCGCAGACTCCTATAATCACAATTTTGATACATTGTGCCGGCGGCGTGAGCGGTACAGTAGTTGATACGGCGCCTGCCGCAGTCGGTGTACAGTGTCTGCCTTCCCCTCCCTCTTTTTCCCTTTCCTCCTCTGCTCCAACCCAGCGCAGCCGGAGTTAATTAGGCCATCAGCTGCGCAGTGCCCGCCCCGCATACGAGCAAGATGAATACGCCGCTGATGCCGAGCCTTCGTTCTCCACCTCTCTCCCCTCCACCCCCCGCCCCCCCCCCCCTCTACCCTCCCTCCTCCTCGCTCCCATACTTAGGCCACTCACAGTGCTCCATCGCCCTCCCCTGCTCGCTTTTCCACCCTACCCCTCTCGCTCTTACCCTGTACAACCGCCACACCTCCTCCGACGTGTGCACGTTTACGGCGTCTGTTTATTTTTGGCAACATATGACGTCATAAAGGCAGTCTGGGAGAGTGGGAGCCGGAGCCGTGTAATCTAGCTTGCACCACTCATACCCTATCCACTCGCGCTCTAGATCGGCACTCCCCCACCCCGCAGCGGACGATAGACGCGTTGATGAATTTGGCAGTAAATGTTTGATTTCACAAGCGTTGCCGCGCAACCCAGCGATTCAGTATGTTGACCGGGGGGATAGGCATTCGTGCTCGATCGATCCTAACACATAAAGAGTTATCTTGGGTTTTTTATTTGTTTATTTATTTCTTTTTTTTTTAGGCAAGGCCTGTCCGTGAAGTTCATGAACATCAGTGAAATGTACAAATCGTTGAACTGCCCGTATCTGTTCCGTTGCACTTGCCACTACACGGTTCGGAAGATTACGTCCCATCATCAGGTGTATTTATGTCAATTAATAGGGCGCGAAAGTATTGTAATGTGCGACTTTTGAGTAACCTGCGTACTGCCAGAGCGAGCTCAAAGTTATGTAGATGTTTTGACCACATAGTGTCAGTGCTCACAGTTTGCGGCACTCTTATTTAAATCAAATGCTGCAAATTAAACTACCCAAAGCTGCCGTATTAGAAGCTAATACCTAAAGCGTATGCCCTTTGTACTAAAATAGTTTCTTCTGCTGCCAAAGAACGCAAGTTACATAACACTTGTACATACAGCAATCCCACTCCACCTGATGATAAAGGTATACTCCTCTGAAACACGCAGGGGAAAGTGTAATGTGATAAATGTGACTGGTTACGATAATTTGTACTTTCAGTAGAAATAGGTAGCTTGCGGTTACCAGGAAGTCACTTCTGTGCCAACGGCGGGACCTTAGTTCATTTAAAATTTTCCAGCGTTTGGGATTAAACATTAGCTAGATTTTCATATTCTGTTCTGTAACACAAGAATCGAAATGCTAGTGTTGAATATGGATTTCGGACTAAAAATCAGGTTTCTGAAGTCATACGTATGAAAAGACTATGCAAGAAACGGGGAGTGAATACAGCGATTAACTGAATTCGACACAATAACTGATATTGGAAGTGTAGGAGTAGTAGACAAAGGATGTAGTTTGTCGTATAATCATATCAGAATGGGGAAGAGTGAAGGAGCAAAGGAGAGGACATTCACGTAGTTTTCGTGGACATCCCACGAAGGTACCTTTACTTGTGAATTTCCGCACACTTCTGAATAGACTTATCATGATGACGTCATGGAATAGGTCTTAGACGTGTTCCACCAAGTGAAATCTCTGTCTCCCCACTTAGTTTCTCTAAGGTTTCTAGATCATTAAGTTCTATGCAAATCTGTAATTTTTCATACATCTCAATGTAACAAACATTTTCTCTATAATTCATTATGTCATTAAATGCAGTTGTATGGAGTTGTCTTCTGATATCTTCATTTGTGCCAGCCGTGTCGTATTATACCCAGAACTCTCCTTACGAATCCCATCTCGAATGTGTATCTTGTTTCTTCTTTTTCTTTGTCGTCTTGGCGTCGTCTGGCGTATTACAGTGCCTGCTTGATTACTGTTTTGCAGAATTTCATAATTGTTTCAGTGCTTACTTTTTTTAAATTTCTGACGATACGCCACGTACTTGATACCTCCAAAATTTGTTTTTACGTCTCAGATTTAGAAAATAGGAGACCTCACAAACTGAAGTTAATAAAATGCGGGTACGAATTTTGATCGAACTGGTTCCTTGACAGGGAATGCCATTGCGTTTGTTTTCGCTCTAGAAAAAGTGAGGTCTTAATCTTTTGCAATAACGGAGAATTTCTGCGCTACGTCTGGAGCCTTTATTTCATTTTGCGTAGGAGGGTCTGACGATGGTGCCCAGAGTTAGCGATTAAAATATCGAAATAAAATTTTATAAAAATAAGAAATAATGGAAAAACTGGAGGCTACAGAGTTAGTCAACAGACACATAAAATTGTCAAGCTTACTCAATGGTTCTTGGGATCTTGCCATTCTGTCTGTATCGGAAGAATCGTTTGGCCTTCGATTTGATTTCAAAGCATGTCTAATCAGGTTTTTCGAATAATAATTTGTCATATATTGATACAATGACAGAAAAAAGTCACAACATCAAGAAGGAGCTGCGCTACATAAACGAAAGTCGGTAATCGTGTTTGTGCATCTGAAGGATGATGTCTGTTCAGATTTAACCCCAGTCGCACAAGAGTGGCGCTAGTAGCGCCACTATGAGTATGCAAATCAGGTTTGCTTTAAATACACGTTGTGGCGGTCGTGAACGTTAGTTATGTTGGGCACGGTGAGTTGACGTTTGTCAAGAATACCTCTAAAGCGACAAAGACACGGTTATCAACACTCCGCTGAGTTTGAACGAGGTCTTGTATTAGACCTACGAGAAGCTGGATGTTCCTTCTGCGATATTCCAGAAAGACTTGGCCAAGAATGTAGCCACTGTACATGATTGCTGGCAGCTATGGTCACCAGAATGTACAGTCGAAAGAAGACCAGGCTACCAGCTCCGGATCTACGATATTTCGGAATCGGGGCAAGAACTTGATAGTGGCGTCCTCCACCCCCGTCTGGCGTTTGAGACAGGACGTCAAAATTAAAACAAAAAATTTTCAAAAATATGTTCATTTTGTAGCGCACACTTTCCTGAATAGTTTGCTGTATGAAACATACATGTTCGAGGAAACTTAAGTTACTTGGCCTTGAGTGTACCCAAATTGCAGTGCCACGCATCTTCTCACAGCATTTTTCCATCGCATGTCACTGTATTTCGCTCTGTGGAATTCAAACGTGGATATTTTGTAATGGAAACCATCAAACCTACATTCAGTACAGTGGAAATTAAAATGTGCTGTGGGGCCTCTCCTTCTCCCAGTCGGCCGGTTTCACACCCTCCCCCCTTTAAAAAAACTCACAGTAAATAATGGGTGGAATTATTTGTGACCGGGAGAATAAGAACTCTTCAGGGAATTTGCTGCCTATTAGCCAATAACTCTTCCTTTTGTGTGACAAAAAATTAAATATAGGAAACAAAACCTGTAAAGACAAGAGACAAGTTATATTAAGTTTTCGTACAATGCTTTTTCCGCGTTATTCCGAGACTAGAACTTAAGCTGCTATTAACAAGGGACAGTACAACAAGTGTAGCGATCTGGCAAAAATTTTCCCTCAAAATTTTATTTTCTTGGATACACCGAGAAGATAATGTAATGTTTCGCACATGTTATTCCTGCTAGTCGTTTATTTCCACTCTGGTGGTCTGAATCTATGAATTTCGCTAATGATTATTACAACGCCGATCATTCGCACACTCGATCAACTACATAAACAAACACCGATTGGCATTCACTTGTTCGGGTTGATTCGGCTGCGGGAAATTTGTTTATTTCTAGATGCAACGTGGATTTCCGTGGCAGAGACATCACCTACATTATGCACGCATCAGATATCATCTTACGATTCGCTCAAATTGGCTCAGATGGCTCTGAGCACTATGGGACTTAACATCTGTGGTCATCAGTCCCCTAGAACTTAGAACTACTTAAACCTAACTAACCTAAGGATATCACACACATCCATGACCGAAGCAGGATTCGAACCTGCGACCGTAGCGGTCATGCGGTTCCAGATTGAAGCGCCTAGAACCGCGCGGCCACATCGGCCAGCTATGATTCGCTCAGAAGTCAACTTAGAACGTGTTCAAAAGTGTTCAAAAACCAACAGAGATGCGTTTGAAAATAATATGAGTAGTCGATTGATCAATGCTGGATGCTAGGCGCTTTGTTAAACAATGTTTTTTTTTCCTTCAAGAATATGAATTTGCCCCCCCCCCCTCAAATTGCCGCCTGGGTCAGATACCTCTGTTTGCCCCCCCCTCCTTCCCCTCCAACCGAGCGAGGTGGCGCAGTGGTTAGACACTGGACTCGCATTCGGGAGGACGACGGTTCAATCCCGCGTCCGGCCATCCTGATTTAGGTTTTCCGTGATTTCCCTAAATCACTCCAGGCAAATGCCGGGATGGTTCCTCTGAAAGGGCACGGCCGAATTCCTTCCCCATCCTTCCCTAATCCGATGGGACCGATGACCTCGCTGTCTGGTCTCCTTCCCCGAAACCAACCAACCAACCAACCTTCCCCTCCCCACACCTCCCCACCCCTCCGCCTCCCTAGACCCGGCGGGCTCCTGACGCCCACGTGGCGCTACCGAGAGGGAAGACTGATGTGTTCGGTGTATGGCTCCGGCACGTCATAATGCATTTGCAGCACCAATTTCAGCACCAGCTGACACCATAATGAGACAACGAACTGTTACAAAACCGTTTCTTTAAGGACAGCTCAGACCCAGACGCCTCGTAGCGTGCATTCCACTGACCCTAAGTAAGTGGTGTTAAACGAAGGCTCATTGAAGGGCAGGGCGGAGGTCTTTTGTGTTTCCTTATGAAAGCTGGCTCTGCCTCAATGGCAGTGATGGCCGTGTGTTGGTTAGAATCAGGTTGGTCGAGGACCCGCAACCAACCTGTTCGCGTGCTGGACCCCTGGACCTACACCTCTAGTTATGGTCTGGGGCGTGATTTCTTATGACAGCAGGAGCACTGTCGTGGTTATCCCACGCACCCTGGTTGCAAATTCGTACGTCAGTCTGGTGATTCGACCTGTTGTGCTGCCACTCATAAACAGCATCCCAGGGGGTGCTTTCCAACAGGATAACGCTCGTCCCTAAACCGCTGTTGTAACCCTGCATGCTCAACAATGTCTTGACGTGTTGCCTTGACCTACTCAGTGCCCAGATCTGCCTCCAGTCGAGCACATATGAGACATCGTCGGACAACAACTCTAGCTTCAGCCTCAAAGAACTTTAACTGCACCTATACTTACAAAGTGCAACAGGCACGGAACTCCATCCCACGAACTCGCACCCGGTGCCTGTACACCACAATGCATGCACGTTTGTATACATGCGTTCAGCACTCTGGCGGTTACACCGATTATTAATGCACCAGGATTTCACATTTACAACGGCTATCTCGTGCTTACATTAACCTCTGACCCGGCAGTGCTAATCACTTAAATATGTTACCTAGACAAATGTACTCCGTAAATTTTATTACTCTACATTATTTTCTGATGTTGCGATTTTTTCCATCAGCTTATTCTTTATGCTTATGGTGTCATTGTTGATTTTTGTACCAAATTTAATATGGACTCTTGGGTAGCTGTAGTACCTTTTTGCTCTCATTGAATTGAAAGATTATTTATTTGCCTTTCACTTGTATTGATTTCCCCACAGATACTTTCTTGAAATTCGCATGATAAGCTAGCAGAGTTTTCGCCTCTAATGGCTCTCGGTTGTTAACTTGATACCTCACCCATACAAACGTCTTATAATTTTCGTGTGTCAACTTTGAAAGAAATCTCTTCCTCTGAATTAATAATCAGATGTACAAAGTTGTTGAGGTTTTCGTGTTCACTTCTTGCCGTATTGCCTGTTGGCTTCCGTCTCGGGCTCTTCGGTGAACTTTTGTTTAACAGCTTTCCTAACGTTTCACAGTGCCGAGTGGCTGGCAATGTCAAAGGTCAACCCTCCATTGCTGATGGCAGGCTGGAGATTATAATGTACCTGTCTAGCCAGCGTCTGAGGGCTTTTACCTGACGTAATCAACGCTGTATTTCTCTCCATGCTACCTGCGGTAGCGTCCGCGTGAACAGACGTATAGAAAATATTGTATATGTGAAATAACTTTTGGATTGAAATTATTAAATAAATGAGTGAAATATCATTTGATCTTCTGACTTTGTGTTTCCGTGTAAAAGAACGATCATTAGTCCTTCATATCAATTCTTACTAAACAGATACTGAAATAAGTTACTACTTTCACTGATGATGCATGATTCTCTTTATACACGTGGCTGTGCCGACATAAATATTAGATAACGTTAATTTTTTAAATGTCTATCTCCCACAGCGTTGTTATATGCGGACTGTCACAATCATAAGTACATAGGATATCGTTCTTCAACGTAGGAAATTAAAAATAATGTTAAGTGTATTCGTTTCACATCTAACTACCAAATGAATTACAAAATGTCTTTTTCACGTTGTTTTTTTTTAGTGACTTCTTTCCGTTGGTGCTGTAGTGATAAAATTTTTATATAAATGCCTGTCTTCCTGACCTAACAGACAATGAAATAGGCGTGTAATATTAAGGCAGGACAATGGCTGAAAGCGTGTCATTCGCTCGGAAGCCTGCGCCAAAAGGAAGGTGAAGACAGAGGACGAACAATCTGAACATCGAGTAAAACCGTACGAGGAACGAAATCCTAGGAGCGACCAGCTAAAAAGTGTCTTTCTCTCCTCTACAGTTCAAAGATGTTTTTCTGGACGGTAATAAAATCAGTATCCCATAAAAATAATTAATGGTACTGTTCTGATATTAAACTGCAACGGAAGTTTGCTGCAACACGGGAATATAGGATCCATTTACTTCGAGGCTTTATTTTTTGTTGTTGAAACTATGTTCATGTTTGTGAAATTTTATGACTTCTTTGAACAAGCGGGCGTGGTAGCTCTTCTCGACAGCGAGAGCCTGCTTGTTGGCGAAGTTCAAAAATGGTTCAAATGGCTCTGAGCACTGTGGGACTCAACTGCTGAGGTCATTAGTCCCCTAGAACTTAGAACTAGTTAAACCTAACTAACCTAAGGACATCACACACATCCATGCCCGAGGCAGGATTCGAACCTGCGACCGTAGCGGTCTCGCGGTTCCAGACTGCAGCGTTGGCGAAGTTCATGTGGTTCTTCTTACACAGCGAGTGCTCCGCCACGCCCGATTTCTCCAGCTGTCCCAACATGCAGTATCGTTTGTTCGGTAAACTTGGTGTCGATGGATCGTCCAGTCATTTCAAAATAGACTTTTCCACGTATACATGGTAGACGGTATATTTTCGACGTTTCGAGTGGATATCTTTTGTCCTTTGCTAGTGTGACACCTCCTTTGATCTTCTTAATCGGTTTCTAAAATAGTCTTTAGGCCGTATTTGCGAAGCATACAGCCGATTCTGCTCATCACCCTGGGGTTGTATGTCGTTAGACTGTACCCGACATGTCACTTTGCCGAGTGTTAGATTTCGTGACACTTCTTATGCACCGGATTGAGTACCCCTTGCTCCTCAGAACGCATTCCAGGTGTTGCATATCGCACCAGAGATATAGCGTCTCACATATTCGTCTTGCACGAGTTACAAGCGCATTAATCATTCCTATTTTTTTGCTCGAGTGATGATTTGAAAGTTTGTGCAAGTATCGGTCTGTGTGTGCGGTTGTCAGTAGATGCTATCGCTCAGGTTTTCCACCATTCCTGGTAACCAACGCAACTAGGAGGGATAGCTGTTAGTTCTTTTGCACCTCCGCAGTGAGTTTTTATGTTGGAGCGGAAGCTGTTCATATGTCGTTAGAAGGAACCGAGATGAAACTTCTTGACAGATTAAAACTGTGTGCCGGACCGAGACTCGAACTTGGGACCTTTGCCTTTCGCGGGCAAGTGCTCTACCAACTGAACTACTCCAGCACAACTCACGTCCGTCCTCACAGCTTTAATTCCGCCAGTACCTCGTCTCGTACCTTCCAAACTTCACAGAAGCTCTTCTACGAACCTTGCAGAACTAGTACTCCTGGAAGAAAGGATACTGCGGAGACATATACTTAAATGGATATGTCTGTTCTTTCGGACATGTCCGAAAGAACAGACACACACACACATGATATGCTGCCGCCTAGAGTGAAATTAGAATTATATTAACACTTCCAGCTGCTGATGGGCGTTGATACATATCAACTGGGACAGGTGAAAATGTGTGCCCCGACCGTGATTCGAACCCGGGATCTCCTGCTTACATGGCAGACGCTCTATCCATCTGAGCTACGGAGGGCACAGAGGATAGCGCGACTGCCGGGACTATCTCGCGCACGCCTCCCGCGAGACCCACATTCTTAACTTGTATGTCCACACACTACATTCGTAGTGTCCCACCCCCAACACACTCATTACTCGTGGAAGACATTCTTCCCAAGTCCCGTAAGAGTTCGGGGAATGTGTGTGCATCCGCACAGGGTATTGCCAGAACTATATACTTATATGGATATGTCTCCGCAATATCCTTTCTCCCAGGAGTGCTAGTTCTGCTAGTTTCGCAGGAGACATTCTGTGAAGCTTGGAAGGTAGGAGAGGAGGTACTGGCGAAATTAAAGATGCGAGGACGGGGCGTGAGTCGTGCTTGGTTAGCTCAGATGGTAGAGCACTTGCCTGCGAAAGGCAAAGGTCCCGAGTTCGAATCTTCGTCCGGTACACAGTTCTAATCTGCCAGGAAGTTTCATATCACTGCACGCTCCGCTGCAGAGTGAAAATTTCATTGTGGAAGCACCGTGTTTGATTGTGGTAACCATATTGGACTGTATATTAGGTAATAAATTATGGGGATAAGGTTTCTAAATAAACACACTTATCTGTCTCCAAACAACTGGATAACAGCCGGCCATTTATACGTAAGGCAATTGTCCTCCATGGGAAGGGGTAAGGAGAGCTATAAATCATCATCGTCCCTCATGACGCAAGTGTAGATAGGGTGAAAACTGTGTCTGAATTGACTCAGTCACATTATTGACGATTCTGTAGTTTCATGTTTTTCATATATACAATTCGTTACCAGAGGGAGAAAGCTATAGAGAAAATCCTGCAACAAACTGAGTTATTCATGCTGCACCTTTGGATTTGTAGCCCGGCACTTTACTTTTTCTTGTTGTTATTTTAAGGCCACGATAGTTGCCTTTTTTGTCCATCCTTTAGCTCATCACGAAACCTCTTCTGGTACTCTTTACCATTATATTAAATACAAATTTTATGTTTGTTTTCTACATGCTGAATTCCAGTGAAGGTCGAAATTGGCTCCCCTTCAAAAATTTGAATTGAAAATGTTCTTCCTGAGATAACAAAAATTTTTGAGACTGATACAGCAAAAAATTTTCTTGTGCTGTCTTCGGACAGTATATGTTGAGCAAACTAAAGTGGCTTATTCTCATTAGCCAGATTTCCGTTGTATGCGTAAAACTAATAAAAGTAAAGTTGGACCAGTATGAATGCTAAAAAAAAGGAAAAAATACTCTGAATGGTAAACTTCGGACAAGTAGTTATGCGAAATGTAATTTGGTGAACATATATGAAGTTATATTGTGGGTAATATCAAATGTAGAGAAAAGAAGCGCTTCTTGTAGCTTAACGTGAATCTCGTCTGGAGCTACAAGTGTTTCCCTCGAGGTTAAACTATTGTAGAGTAGGATGCTTGGCAGTAAGTATATCATTTTACACATGTCTGGGCTTACGCGATAGACGTCATGTGCAAAGGTGGGCATAATAATGAGATGCGATAGTGAGTCTATAAATATCGTTTTCATTCATAGAGCTATCACTTTTAGTGATATTACTACTTTTTTGCATCTGATGGACAAATATTTTCAAATGCGGGAAGTACGCGCCCATTAACTGTATCCAGAATCTGAATTGGGAGCAGACGATAGGAAGTAGCTGTTGGAAAAAGCCTTTGCAGTTTGTTGGACTGGTAAACGACGGCAATGCTTGTGTGAAACGTTTTCTAATTTATATTTGTAAACATAGAAATTGCACGTTCTGTGTCGAACTAACGCTACTGTTTCGTTTTCAGACTGTGTCCATTTCCATGCTGCTGCGGTACTCCCACCACCAGATATTTGTTTTCATAGGTGAGTACAGAACTACGTTTGATTTTATACTTCAGCAGTAGTTTGTTTGATTATGACATACATATTTTAAAATAAAATAAAACCTTGCTATGTATCTCCGTGCTTTCAAAGAGAAAAATAGTTGGTTAAAGGAAAGCTAAAATCAGTGACGACTCATGTTTTACTGGGGTACATTTTTTTTTTTTTTTGTTCCCGGGGTGCTTGTATGCTTAGGCCCATCTCCGTCCATTATCTTGATCAAAATATCAGTATATCTGGCATTCGTAAATTAGTTCATCGGCTTTTTTCAAATACTGCTTGATCATAGGTCTACGTTCTCCTCATCTTTCTACAGTTACTGCAACATCTGCATATTGCACTTTAATTCAGTGCAGGTTATTTAAACTGATCGATGAAACCCTATTATTTTGGTCAAAGTTGTTCGAACCCAGTTACTAAGTTAGGTTTACATTTCTTTTTACTTCATTGTATCTAATGCATGTCAATTATGTGTAAAAACTTAACATGGTGTCAGGAAGAAGCGCAACGCGATCCGCCATTACTTACTGCATACCGTTTATTAATAGCCTTTATCACAAATACACTATGTGATCAAAAGTATCAGGACACCCCCAAAAACATACGGTTTTCGTACTAGGTGCATTGTGTTGCCACCTAGTGCCAGGTACTCCATATCAGCGGCTTCAGTAGTCAATAGACATCGTGAGAGAGCAGAATGGGGTGCGTCGCGGAACTCACGGACATCGAACGTAGTCAGGTGATGGGTGTCACTTTTGCCATACGTCTGTACGCGAGATTTCAACATTCCTAATCATCCCCAGGTCCACTGTTTCCGATGTGATAGTGAAGTGGAAACGTACAGCACAAAACATACAGGCCGACCTCGTCTGTTGACTGACGGAGAGCGTCGACCGTTGAAGAGGGTCGTAATGTGTAATAGGTTGACATCTATCCAGACCGTCACACAGGAATTCCAAACTGCATCAGGATCCACAGCAAGTGCTATGACAGCTAGGCGAGAGGTGAGAAACTTGGATTTCATGGTCGAGCTGCTGCTCATAAACCACACATCACGCCGGTAAATGCCAGACGACGCCTCGCTTGGTGTAAGGAGAGTAAACATTGGACGATTGAATAGTGAAAAACGTTGTGTGGAGTGACGAATCACGGTACACAATGTGGCGGTCCGATGGCAGGGTGCGGGTATGGCGAATGCCTGGTGAATATCAGCTGCCAGCATGTGTAATATGGTGTGGTCATGTTTTTCATGGAGGGAGCTTGCACCCCTTGTTGTTTTGCGTGGCACTATCACAGCAAAGGCCTACATTGATGTTTTAAGCACATTCTTGCATTCCACTGTTGAAGAGCAATTGGAGGTGGCGATTGCATCTTTTAACACGATCGACCACCTGTTCGTAATGCACGGCCTTCGGCGGTGTGGTTACACGACGATAACATCCCTGAAATGGACTGGCCTGCACAGAGTCCTAACCTGAATCCTACAGAACACCTTTGGGATGTTTTGGAACGCCGACTTCGTGCCAGGCCTCACCGACTGACATAGATACCTCTCCTCAGTGCAGAACTCCGTGAAGAAAGGGCTGCCATTCCTCAGGAAACCTTCCAGCACCTTATTGAACGTATTCCTGCGAGAGTGGAAGCTGTCATCAAGGCTAAGGGTTAACCAGCACCATATTGAATTCCAGCGTTACCGTTGGAGGGCGCCACGAACTTGTAAGTCATTTTCAGCCAGGTGTCCGGAAACTTTTGATCACATAGTGTATACAGTCAGTGACCGGTAGCCAAACTGATTCTTAACTGCTGGCTTGCGTTCAAAGTTCATATTTTTGAATATTGAATCTCCGTGGCATACTAACACTGTGCTGGGACTTGAACCTGGGAACTTTGCCTTCACGAACAATTGCTCTGCTGACTGAGCTGCCCAGGCAAGACGATTACTTATGTACATACCGCTATCAGAGAATCATCTGATGCAGTCTGTGAAACAACACAAACAGGAGACTTGCGTAATGTGAGTGTCCTGACTGACTGGAGACTGTTTTCGTAATGGGACTAGAGCTTGGAGAGTATGAGATGGATTCAGTGACACTGTTCACTGAAAGTGCTGTTATATGTAGGGAAGTATCGTCGTTGGATGGTCGTAAAGAACTGCATGAAGACTTGGACAAAATTTCCACTTGGTATAATGAATGACAGTTCTCATTAAATGTGAATAAATGTAAGCTAAAGCCTATAAAATCTGGTTTACAGCGGAGCAAAGAAAGCGAACAAGCAGCTGCGAAGGAGAAATTCTCTACGGTGTAACTGACAGGCGAGTACCAGCGAACAGCGATTGGTCGTGTTCCGTTCTCATTCGCTGGTGCTCTCTCGTGTTCTGCTGGTTGTCGGTCTTTCATCAAACCTTCTAAGGAAGTTTGCACTCTTCCCGATTCAGCGCTAACAGCACGGAGAGCATTCGTATGATGCTTTGCGCACGAACTGTTTCTTCTGGTTTCTTCTGTTGATACGAGATGCATGAGGGCTGGAGTGGGCTGAACAAAATGTAATCGTGCTGATACGAGATTCACTCGTCGATATCGTCGGTGCTTAAGGGTCCAAGAGATCCACAAAGCAAGTACAGAAGTAAGAGAAATCTGATTGGAAGAAAATTGTTGAGACACTCAAAGGCGTAACTGGGGACATGAGAAAGGCGATAAATACCATAAGATGGGAACGGAACTCAAGCTTTGCATTTCGTTTTATTAAAAAGAAACGTCACAACAAATTTCCGTGAAAGTAAACGACAACGATTCCGTACCTATCACGCCGATTAAAACTGGAAATGAGTAAGTGACCTGATCATTTGCGTTGTTTGCATTAATGCTGGCAGGTGATAACTGTCATTTTAGAGGTTTCTAGTGTAACAACTAAGTAGATAAAAATAGTTTTCCAGCGATCACACTCTTTTCCCCCTAGCAAAGTATACAGCGTATTTTTCAAGTAGTCTGTGTGACAGATTGTATGTATATTTCACATTTCGTTTATCAGACTTTATTCAAGTTACCTCCTTTGTACATAGCTCAGCAAAATCGTTGAAGTGCTTCGTATACGTCACAGTAAAGGTTTTGGCATATTGCAGCTGTTGAAATGCAGAACAGTTGCAAACCTAAATGTCTGAGGTTGCTAATAATCAGAGTGTAAATGTTAGCCCTTTTTCAGGTTATGTCGGTAATTAGCGTTTCCCTTTCAAATTTCCTCCTCGATTGTGATGTATAGCGATCGAAACGCGTGAACTGAAATATGTACGTAATGATAAGAAAAGCTGGAACTGCAGTTCAGTGTTGAGGGCACTGCCTCCACACATTTCACGCTTGCGTGTACAAATTCAGACACACACATTCTCCTTTCCCTACGACGTTCCACTTCCTTAATCAAAATCAGCGCGCTCGCCATGAAAGTAAACCTATCTGAATATCAGAGTTTGGCATCGTTGTTATAACTAGTGTTGCTATCGAGTGACATGCTAAGCTTGACCTCTCGTGTTCTCTTTCGTTCCCTCCAGTGCAAACGGGTAAAACCGAATGACCGTGAACTCTGGCGAATTGTTTTCGAATACTCGTTCGCTTCTGTCAATAACTACGATGCAAGCGAAACTAAAGAACGAGAAAGAACGGTATCGAATCTGATTCCATGATTAGTGCAGAACGTCTTGAAGACGTCAGACAGTATAAACTGCAGCGGTTGTATAGGGCTTCGTAGTAGGTACGGTACACTTTAATGTGTTATAGCGTCCGAACTAATTAAGATATACACACTATGTTTGTCATATGTGAAACACTATCTCTCAAAGTCTTGATGCCATTCAGTCAATTTCGACATGTGCCCGTTTGGTGGCACGGACAACATCCAGTCTGTGTTCAAGCGCTGTGTCCTTGACATACTCCAATAGAAAGAAGTCCATCGGTGTAAAGGCAGGAGATATAGGTGGTCAGGGAAGTGGGCCACCCGTGTCAATCCAGCGATCTGGAAACACCCGGTCTAGAACATGTCGCACGGTCTGAGCCCAATGTCGCGGTGCACTGTCTGGTTGGGAAACGGCTGTTTCTTGGCGGTCAGCCAGGAGCGGTAACGCAGACAACTCCTGCATATGAAGGTAATTGTTAGAATTAAATGTTTTTTTTTTTCCTTGTGAAAAAGGGCGTCACAAAGGGATCAACGATCAAGCACCACCATACATTCACTTGTGGTAGGTTATTCAGAAAAATTGCCATCCTTCTCTGGACGGTGAAGAACGTCCACAGCGAACTGCTTACGTTGTGGCTTGTCGTCTAGCTTCAATGCCTACAACAGTTGCAGTCTGTACAGACATGCGTGCCCGTAAGAACGTTGCATCGTACTTCTTAACAACACAGGCACTTAATATCGTACTTATCCGCCGATTCCAGGCAGCAACTTTCAATTACAATGCCCCCATCTGTACGGGAATTACATAACTTTTACGGGTGCAGATTGTGGCGCATGGAGGACAACATACGTAAGTTTGTGTATGGCCGTCAGTCGTGCACGGATAGCCAAAAAGACTAGGGCGACCGCTCGCCTAATAGGCGAAACGCAGGTTCAAACCCCGGTCACGAGGCACCCCCGCCATCCCACCCCCACACAAACACGAACACACAAACTCACTGTTCAATATAAATAAAAATCGCTGCAATTATAGTTTCTCCTCCCAATCTCAACTCCGACTACCAGTGTTGCTCTGTCGACCTACTGAAGTACCTGGCAATCTGCATGGCTTTCATGTATTTTGTCGGCGATCTTGAACGGCGAATATCTTTGGAACTGTTCACAGAGTATTTAAAGATGTGACCTCCTACCTCATTGGTGGAAAATGAAATGACAATTCCAAGAAGACATTAGGTCAGGGGAATAAATTTCAAGATCAGCAATTTCGTAGTAACCCATTTATTTAATTCAAGTTTCCACGTCACAGGTTGCAGTATGTGCAAGAAGAAAAGTGAAATAGTGATACTTTAAAAACCTATGTAGTCGCCTCGATTTTGAATGGCAGGCATGCGGACCTGCATGCATCTCGTCATATGGGTGCCGATGTAATTTTTAGGGTTCTGTACCTCAATCGGTAAAAACGAAACCTTTATGAATCAGTTTGTTGTCTGTCTGTCCGATTGTTAAAAACTCTTTTTGTCAGGTACAGGTAGACGCATCAAGTTGAAATTTATGCCACCTAGTAAGGTCTACTTTCCCTTTGTGGTGTAAAGAAATGTAAGCTTCTAAGTCAAAGTAGTGAAAAAAATACAGTCATTTATGTCACATATGTTGATACAGTCACTCACCAAAACCAGCAGGGTACTTCTCTTTGTCCTAGACTTATGAAATGTGGCAGGAAGCAAGTACAAGTAAATAAAAAATATGGAAATAGTTGATCTATAATTATATCACACAGAAATATTGTCGTTTGTTATTAGATTTCAGGCTTAAAATTAAAACTTTCTCGCAAGTCTTGGGGTTCCCGGGATCGCCAACAACAGGGAAATGTCGCCGAGATTCTCGATTCCAGGGATTAATCAGTTGTCTGCACACATAGTTAAGTTTGAACTGAATCGTCAGAGCTTGAGTCGCAACTGGCTAGTCCTTTGTGTGTGTGTGTGTGTGGGGGGGGGGGGGGGGGGGTTACTCGCCTGTTACATTTGGGGAGTCAAATCAGCAAAGATTAATGTTGGTACTGGGTGACGTTGGGTTTGCCGTCCGGCACGTGCTCAGTGGGACAAAGGTCTGGTGACGTCTCAGGCCAAGGCAATTTGTCGACACTAAGGAAACACCACCTTGCGAGCACATCCGGTTCAGTCGCCTGTCTGATGAAAAAATTTGCTGCCAAGATGCTTGGAACAGTGACGAGAGAACTCCTGCTGGCATAGGAAATCCCTTCCCAGACCATAGTTTTTTGATATATATGGGTCCAGTGTTTCTTCGTTGCAGACAGCCTGATTACAAACGCTTATTTGGCGTCCTTCTTACCATCATACGATCATAAATGGTATCAAGACAAAAACTATTCTCATCTGATCTCCGTTCTAGTTTGACAAAACTGAAGTCCAGAGAAAGAAACATTAAGTGATTTTAAACGTAGTTTAATATAGTTTTCCAGGGGTTTCACCACCAGATCCAGGACCGACCGAGCTGTCGCAATGGTTAGCACGCTGGACTCGCATTCTGGACGACGACAGTTCAAAATCACGTCCGGTCATCCAGCTTAAGGTTTTCTGTGATTTCCCTAAATCGCTTCAGGTAAATGCCAGGATGGTTCCTTTGAAAGGGCACGGCCGACTTCCTTCCCCATCCTTCCCCAATCCGGTGGAACCGATGACCTCGCTGTTCAGTTCCCTCCTCCCACATCGACCAACCAAGCAACCAGATCCTGGAAAAGTGTGGGATGGTGACAGATTTCGATGCAGTGGATGCCTTAAACTGGGATAACTGCCCTTTATTACAGGAATTGGAGTCTCACCAGAGGCACAAAGTCACCCCACTCTTTTTTTACCGCATTACGGCACTTGAATACTCTCACCCTCATCAACAATCTGCCTCCATGCATATGTTTTCTGAAGTTCTCTTCTACCCTCTGATGTCTTTCTCCACAAGGTTATCCGACACATTGTCCGTCCGCCTGTATTTTGATCGTCCTATCCTTCCGTGGGAATAGGGTTTTCCTTTCATTTTTCTTTTTGACGTTCCCTCACCAGCCACACGCCTCCATATGTATTAACCAATATAGTCTTCGTGGTGTGATATATTTTTTTATACTTTTGCCTAGGTTGAATACCTCTAATTTATGGCAGTGCGTTATTCTTCACTCCTTTGCACTCGTGCATCTATAGCGTTTTCGTTGGGTCTTTAATTCAAAGCATCAACCTATTTCTTCCTGAATGTTACTCCTTGCGTTTCACCCGCATTTTTGCTTGGGCGGACGTGCAGATACCATTTCTGATTGTTTCGCGATTTTAAGCTACACTACTCGCCAATAGCAAGGCTTGATTCAGTTGGATTCTGGTGTTAAGTTTTCAATTGGAAAGGAGGATTCTTTCACATCATTCAGAGGGAAAATTTGCCTTAACTAGAAGTCTTAACTCAAGTCTGCAAAATAGCACTTGGAGTTACACATACTGAAGGTAATTTTCCTTTCGATTCAATGCTGATAATATTCTTTATAGTTTATAGCAGTATATGTTGTACTGCTATTGTTTCGACAGGACAGCCAAACGAACTAAGAAAAACTTGAGAGGCAGTGCTAGTTTTAGCGCCAATCTTTTGTTTAAAAAATATTATTTCTCTTTAATAAAAGACATTTAACAATTCTTGGTATAACGATTCAGTAATAGGTCGTATGAAATAGGGGTTTTCCGGAACGCTGTTCTCTTCCCATTTCTTTGTTTATTGCACGTACGTACTCCTGCGCTGCCTCCCTCCGCGATCTGTATTAGTCCTCTATTCTGTTTTTATCTTTTTTCTTATACTTCAGTGTAAACAGCTTCCTGGGCATTATATTTTGTCTCTGTGAATTAGAGTTACACTGTCTCGCAGGGGCCGTAAAACAGAAACGTAGCTGGGTTAAATGGGAGACCCTTCGGAGGGGCCTCTTGTCGGTAATGAATGCCGTTCTGGTCTGACTGCTTTATAACAACTGTCGCAGTGGAGAAGAATTTCTTTTTGCTTGTTTCCGTCGTCGAACAACTGCTGTATTGCTGTGAAATTAAATTCGTAGTATCGGATCGTTATGTTCCGATAACCAACAGAAAATTAACAAAAACGTTGTGCGACGCCATACACTTGTTTGCATAGGTCAAGAGACAGGGAGAAAGGTCAAACAAAACATGTTGTTGTGGTCTTCAGTCCTGAGACTGCTTTGATGCAGCTCGCCATGTTACTCTATCCTGTGCAAGCTTCATCATCTCCCAGTACCTACTGCAACCTACATCCTTCTGAATCTGCTTAGTGTATTGATCTCTTGGTCTCCCTCTACGATTTTTACCCTCCACGCTGCCCTCCAATGCTAAATTTGTGATCCCTTGATGCCTCAAAACATGTCCTACCAACCGATCCCTTCTTCTAGTCAAGTTGTGCCACAAACTTCTCTTCTCCCCAATCCTATTCAATACCTCCTCATTAGTTACGTGATCTACCCACCTTATCTTCAGCATTCTTCTGTAGCACCACATTTCGAAAGCTTCTATTCTCTTCTTGTCCAAACTACTTATCGTCCATGTTTCACTTCCATACATGGCTACACTCCATACAAATACTTTCAGAAACGACTTCCTGACACTTAAATCTATACTCGATGTTAACAAATTTCTCTTCTTCAGAAACGATTTCCTTGCCATTGCCAGTCTTCTCTACTTCGACCATCATCAGTTATTTTACTCCCTAAATAGCAAAACTCCTTTACTACTTTAAGTGTCTCATTTCCTAATCTAATTCCCTCAGCATCACCCGATTTAATTTGGCTACATTCCATTATCCTTGTTTTGCTTTTGTTGATGTTTATCTTATATCCTCCTTTCAAGACACTGTTCATTCCGTTCAACTGCTCTTCCAAGTCCTTTGCTGTCTCTGACAGAATTACAATGTCATCGGCGAACCTCAAAGTTTTTATTTCTTCTCCATGAATTTTAATACCTACTCCGAATTTTTCTTTTGTTTCCTTAACTGCTTGCTCAATATACAGATTGAATAACATCGGGGACAGGCTACAACCCTGTCTCACTCCTTTCCCAACCACTGCTTCCCTTTCATGCCCCTCGACTCTTATAACTGCCATCTGGTTTCTGTACAAATTGTAAACATAGAGAAATGAAATATAACGACACAAACACGAAGAAAAATTACCGGCAAAGAATTAATCTTCGAGATTTCAACAGGTTTGAAATATAGAAACTGAGAACATGGGAAAGGATCCTCCTGTAGTTCTCACAAACTAGTGCACGAGGGCAAGGAGGAAAAGTCTCTCCCTGGTACAGAGATGCGATGACGCCAATGAAACGTTTTAAAACGGTTGATGTATGTGACGCGCAAGCGCAAATGAAGTTTGAAGGTCACTTTCAAATAGTTTCGCTACACTGCGTTTTAAAATATTGGTGCTTGTTTCTTAGAAATGGTTATATTGAAATACAGAGCCGACGTAAAGTTCTTTGTGTTGGACGGTTTATCGATAACGGAAATTAATCCGAAGTTGGCGAAGGTTCATAAGGAGTTTTTTCTTCCTTAGTTTTAAACAGTAGCTGATAACAACGTGACCATATTTCTCTTGAAGATTACCCGTGTGAAAGACGCCGTAAAACCGCAGACACAAAAGAGATCATCGTGACGGAATGCACATAATGTTGTTGGACAATACGAGAATGCAGCTCTATGAAATAACTATCGCCACAGTTAAGTCACAAGAAAGAGTACAGTACGTTTTACTTGAAACATTCACTGTGAAAAAGATTCGTGTAAGAGTGCTGCATTTGTTGAATGCTGACCAAACTTATAAGCGAAAACGGATTCCTGTGTGTGTTCGTACAGTTTTAAAAAATCCGTAAGTAGCCCTTACACGGCTTAGAATAGGACATTGTCCATTGACACATGGTTTTCTGTTACGTCGTGAGGAGCCACCAACGTGTCAGACATGTGGGACACAGTTGTCGATACGGCATATTTTAACTGAGTGTGTTTTATATGCGGGTTTGAGGGAAGATTTCAGTTTCCCACCAGACCTACCCTCTCTTTTAACTAATAATGAGGCGAGTGTCGCTAGAGTTTTACGTTTTTGTGTGATGTCTGGCCTTCTTCCCAAAATATTGGGATTGAAGTCTTAATGTGCTGTCCAGTGGTTTGGTCACCCATTATTTGTAAGTGGTCACTCAGCCACCGTTACTTATTTTTCCCTGTTTGTACTGCTATTTTATTTTTAGTTTTATCTCCCTGTTTTGATGTGCTGTGTCCAATCTTGCAATTTGCACAATACCAATTCTCTCACGATTCGGCTCTGAATTGAACTTTTGGGAACGGGCGCTGATAACCTCGCTGTTGTGCGCCCTAAAACACTAATCATCATCATCTTAAAAAATCCGTATGATTCGGAGTTTCCAGAATCCAAACTGATCTTGCCCCAAGGTCGGCTTCTACGAGCTTTTCCATTCCTCTATAGATAAATCGTATTGATATTTTACAACCATGACGTAGTAAACTGTTCGATGATATTCACACCTCTCAACAACTGTTTTCTTTGGAATTGGAATTAATACATTCTTTTTGAAGTTTGTGGGTATTTCGTCTGTCTCATTTCTCAAGCATACGAGATGGAGTAGTTTTGTTATACCTGGCTTTCCCTTTTCCCATCGTTATCAGTATGTCTGAGGGAATCTCGTCTACTCCAGGGGTCTTGTTTCGGCGTAGACCTTTCAGAGCTCTGTCAATTCTTCTCGCAGTATCACATCTCCGATGTCATGTTCATCTGCGTCCTTTTTTATTTCTGTAATATCGCATTCGTGTTCATCTCCTTTGTACGGACATGACATCTAAATACGACTCCAACCATTCAGCTTCCCCTTTTTTTGCGTAGTGCTGGTTTTCCAACGGAGCTCTTGATATTCATACAGCTGCTTGTCCTTTCTCCAAAGGCCTCTTTAATTTTCTATCGGCGGTATCTTTTTCCTAGTTCTGTTTGCTTCTATATTCATATATTTGTCGTCTAGCCACTTCTGCTTAGCCATTTTGCACTTCCTGTCGGTCTCAATTTTTAGACGTTTATTTTCCCTTTCGCCTGCTTCATTACCGCATTTTTATATTTTCTCGTTTCGTAAATTAAATTCGATACATCCCGTTATATCCAAGGATTCCTGGTAAGATTTGTCCTCTTTACTTAGTTGATCCCTCGCTGCCGTCACTATTTCATCTCTCAAAGTTATCACTTCGTCTTCTACTGTATTTCTTTCCCCTTTTTGTTTTGTTTTAGGGCGCAAAAACAACTGAGGTCATACGCGCCTATTTTGTTTCCCATGTTTGTCAGTCGTTGCCTAATGCTTCCTTTGAAATTCTCACAACCTCTGGTTCGTTCAACTTATCCAGGTTCCATCTCCTTAATTTCCTGTGTTTTTGCATATTCCTTCAGTTTTAATCTGCAGCTCATAGCAATAAACTGTGGCCAGAGTCCACATATGCCACTGAAAATGTCTTACCAATTAAAATCTGGTTCCGAATTCTCTGTCATACCATTATATAATCAAACTGAAACCATCCGGTGTCTCCATGTCTCTTCTATGTATACAGCCTAGTGTCGTGATTCTCAAACCAAGTGTTAGCTATAATTAAATTAACCTCCCTACAAAATTCTATCCGGCGTCTTCCTATTTCATTTCTCTCTCCCAGTCCATAGCCCCCTACAATTGTTCCTTCTCTTCTTCGTCGTGCTGCCGAATTTCAATCACCCAGCACAATTAAGTTTTCCTCCACCTTATCTATCTGAATAATTCCTTTTATCCGATCATACATTCTTTCAGTCTCTTCGTCATCACCGGATCTAGTTTGCTATAAACTTGTACTTCTGTGGTGGGTGTTGGCACTGTGTCTGTCTAAGCTAAGAGAATTTTTCTTGTTGCTTGGCTTGCAAAGAGCAAAACAATATCTAACGAATACTTAGGAAATCTTCTGCATTAACAGAATGAAAGAAAACGAGCTGAGGCTATTTTGGGAAAGAAAAGTCGTAGTTGCAGTTTGGCCGGTAAATGATATTTCGATGCAATTCGACCAGGTAGAGTATCCCAGATGTGTCTATTTTGTTCTACCTGCTAGTGTCTTACACTCTCACATGAAGGCTTTTGTAGAAATGGCGGAGTGAGTTGTAGCCTACGTGGTTTACATATTGTAGTTCTGTGCACCACTGTTGTTGAAACAACATGCCAAGATTTCGTGTTCACAATTTTTTTTGGTCTTCCTCTAATTTATGGTAAACAGTATATTTTGAGACACTATCTTCAGGTTGCCCGTTGAGTGCAATCACTAAAAGACTAATCACCGAACGACTTCACTCGCATGTCATCGTGGCTTCTACTTCAAAATCAGTATTTGTGATCATTTTTAGCTCGGTAGCAAATTGTATAAAATTGGAAACTAGCTGTTTGGTAGTCAGAATAGACGACAGAATTAAATTTTTAGTTTGCTAAAGTGTTAAATTTTACTTAGCAGTTACAGCATCCCTTTCTACCCATCGCCCCACTTTCTTCGAACTGTCAAAAATTTACGAACAGATCGTACAGTGCACGAGAATAAAGACTACGTAAAAGAACTCCTTCACGCCAGCCTCTTTCCAAAAGTTCACTTAATGCTCAGACGATGTACGGAAGTACTCACCAGGAATAGCGCTCAGTAATTCTGGAAAACTTAACTCAAGTATAGACTTGTTAAATTACAGTACTTTTTATTGTATGTGCACGAAGTGATGATACCCAAGATATAATAGACTGCGTAGCTCAATTTATGTCATTAGCAGAAAATTAGTATGGTTTCACAGCAGATGCTATTCGTGCAGTAAGTCTAGCGGTGGAAAGCAACCAAAATCTTTGGTTTTTCACTATAGACATCGAAACAAGTTTTTGATGAGTACCAAGGACACAATAATATGGAAAGCTCTATGTGCACATCTTACCATGAATGTGGATAACAGTGACGGAAGTTGCATCAAAAGTCCTCGAGGAATATGAAGCAGCTTTGACGTTAATGCAAGTGTTCATCAGGGACGCACCTTAAGTAGTTATTGTTTAATTTTGTAATGGGTTGTCTGAGATACAGAAACCAACAACGTGGAATCATTTATGTGCTGACGATGGAGCTGTTGTACGTAATAATGATCATTAAACTCAAGAGAATCTGTTGGAGTGTAGGATACGCTTGAAACAAAGGACTTGCGCACCAATAGAACGTGGAACTTCAGCGCAGATGCTACACTATCAACATCTAGCATGATAACATCGCACGTCCAAGAGTTAAAAGTTTTGAGACGAATCATTTGAAGCAGACGTAACCCATAGTGCAACGCACGAGTGGAACAAGTGGCTTATGTTTTCAGTAGTTCCGTGCGACACGAAAATGTCCATAAAAACAAGAGGCGAAATTTTTAAAACGGCTGTAAGGCCCTTCGATATTACGCGGCACCGAAGTCTTAGCATGAGAAAGATACACGAACGTGAGCTTCAAACAACGGAAATTGCGTATGTTACGGTGGCTGGGAGGTGTTACATTGAAAGACAAAGTGCACTTTGATTTCAAAAGAGGCAGCTTAAAGTCGTTCTCATAAATGAAAAGCTCTCAGAACCCAGGCTGAGACTGTACGGTCACATATTACGAAGACCTAATGACCATGCCGTGAGAAAGTGCCTTTCCATAGCTGCAATAATGAGAGGGAGAGGAAGACCTCGAACTGGTTGACTGATGAATAACCAAAGGGACGTGGAGAAGCTAAAGCTTAGTAACTATGTCGCGCACCAGCGGGGTAGATGAAGCCGCATGATTAGAGAAGCCAGTCACGAGTAACGGGGAAAAAACGAGGACAAAACGAATATTCTGTAACGATAATGCCTGTATCCAGTAATGATTGCAAGCAAGACTCTAATATGATTTGGTTGAATATTGTACCTCGAATAAAATCATAACGTTCTGGAAGCAGGATACATCTCGTATGTTTCTGCCAAATGCGCCATTCCGCAACCAAACAAGAGGTCACAAAATATTCAAGTGCGAGTAGGTTTTCACCGTTATAAATGTCAAAAGAAAATTCTCAGTTGGCAATATCTTCGCACCCGAAGTGAAGCGAGTGCGGCTGTGACTCATCGGTTCAGAGGACAGTCAAGCTGTCTGCCAGCCAAACTGCGAAGAGTTTTATTTCTCCGGAAGCTTATTACTAGGGCAACTGGGAAGCTGCCGCGTCAGCGTTTCTACAATCAATGTCATACCACCAGTGTGATAGACAGCCATAACTACTTTACGTTTCTGTGCATCCTTCACTTGTATGAACGGATCTGTTTACAATTTCATTTTTCCAAGTTCACTAGCTACGGTTCAGCTGCAAAACAGAAGCAGTGAATTAAAGGTGACTCATTTAATATCAGTTTCCCTTCTGTAAAATTCTCTTCCATAACTAAATGTTAGTAATACTAATGCCATCTTTTTATAAGTTAATATGCAGTCTGGCTTCTGCTCGATATAATTCCTTGCGTATGGACAAGCAGTCCTTAAATGCGAAACGAGCATATTCTAGATCAGGGCCCGCCAAGGCGTGCCAAACTTCACATGTGGATGGTGTGTGGGCCAAGGCCCGGCCTATCACTCGACTTTGCTCGGTTATTCTCGGAAGTACTCGGTATAGCGCGACATACCACTCAGAATTGCGGCGGGGCATTTTCCGTCGGCTCAACTTCAGGCAGAATCGTGGTCTGCGCTGTTTACTCTTTTCTATTTGTCATTGGTATGAAGGATGTTCACACCTCTAGTGGCTGTTTGCACAAAGAGAGGCAGTCTAGCGATCTATCAAACCGTTTAAAATGAATGGGAATGACAGAAGATAGGAATGAGAATTGTCAGTTCGCATAAGCGACGGGTACTGCACATTTGCTATGTAACGACATACAACGCCATGCAGAAATAATTTAGATTTAGCTGAAGATCAAAGAGTAAAAAATGACAACGATCGACAGACAGAAGATTCATTGTTCTGTACATCGAGAAACACTTTGCTAAACTTACACGCATGGAACACGTGAAGAAATTTGTGGTATGAATAGTAAAATCTCTGAAGCTGCACACATTTTCCAATGTCAGTTGCAACAGTTTTCAGTGGAACTGAACGAAGAGTATGGAGACTTAAATATTACTGCAGAGTACGTTCGTTATGTCAAGGGGCATGGCTGGAACGATTTTTCGATGTAAAACTCGCTATTGTTGAATTTATGAACGAAAAAAGGAGTCAGTAACGAAAATTCAAACATCTGTAATGAATTTCAGACTTCGTATTTATGTAGGACTTGAATGCACGCTGCTCACAGTAAGACATTGCAAGGTAACTTCTTCCTGATTTGATGGGGGTGCATTTCAAAAGAAAATCGCGTTATTGAAGGGACACATCCTGACAAAGACAGTCTAGCCCCTTAAGATCTTTGGCGTTAAAGAAAATTCGAGGTTTTAAGAAATCACTGTGACCTTGCAGGAATTACAAGTATAGTTTTACAAAGGTTTTGAGGACACTGTCAATCTTACATCCGTTTTCGAGACCGTTTACCGTTTCAGTTGAAAGTGCCACTGTGCATGTGCAGATGTAACTGATTGACCTATAAGGTAATTCCAGTTATAAGGATAAATATTCATATGTTAAAACTTTCCAGAAGGTCTACACTGCTTTCCTCAGGCAGAGTTTGTAAGTCACCATAATGAAGTGTCCAAAGTACCACAACATTTCGATCGACATATTTGTGAGAAAGACCTTTTTTACATTGTGTAGCTAAGTAAGTCACGAATATGTATGAAACTCTGTGGAATTGTCTGCGTCTGTCAGTTCGCCGATAGTTTGTACCAGATAAAAATCATGTCTTCAGCGCGCCAAAAATAATTAAATAATACTAAAAATGTGTTTTGTTTGTTGATCTATGTTGTTGAGAAATATGAAATATAGAACCAAGTCGTATGCAGTGCGGCTGCACTGCCATTTAAACGCGGCGCGTTTGCAGTTTGCCTCCTCCCCCCCGCCCCCCCCCCCTTTTCCCCTCCTCCCGCTTGGCGGTCGGGGAAATATGCAGTGAGGCTGAGCACTTAGGCGCTTGTGCCCAGGCGCAGCACGCAAGCCGAAATCTTGGCCACCCCTGGTCTAGACTTACAGTCAGCAACTGGCAGACCTTGGTCCACATATGGACTGCGGAAGGTCAAAGACTACTGCCAAAATTTGTTTGAAATTATAAATTACTCAAGTAAATGATCTAAAAAATATCTCTCTGTAGTTAATAAGTTTGAGCGCCACTCTTATAACTGTTTATAGTATTCTACAAGGAATTGTTTAACTGATTTGAGTTCTTAATGGTTAATAGGTAGGTTAAATAAATAGTTGCTATGCTGTGCAGAGCAGGAGAATGAGGAAGGGAGCAAGCTGGCCGGCTGGTACCGCATGTTATTTGATCCACACAAAAGCTCTGCATACCTGAAGACAACACTAGAATCTTATTTAATTAAATAGGAGATTTTATAAATTGATCTCTGGCTCTGGCAACCTAAGAAGCTTCTTTTAATCGGAGCAATTAGTTATAACGCAGTTTTTGTGCTCGTTAATCGTAAGTGGCAACTTTAGCCGGCCACTGCGACCGAGCGGTTCTAGGCGCTTCAGTCTGGAACCGCGCGCCCGCTACTGGCAGATGTTCAAACCCTTTCTAGGTTTGGGTGTGTGTGGTGTCCTTAGTTAGGTTTAAGTAGTTCTAAGTTCTAGGGGACTGATGACCTCAGATGTTAAGTCCGATAGTGCTCAGAGCCATTTGAACCATTTTCGTAACCCCACTTTATGAAACTTGGATGTGAAATGACATTTTAATCTATCGGGTGGATGCACACGGCGGTATCGACCACATAAAAGTGGCTCCTTTGCTGTGCGTCTACTTGTGCTGAGCTGACAAAAGTCATGGGCTAGTGATATGCACATATACAGATGGGCGTATCGCGTACATACGGTATAAAAGAGCAGTGTATTGGGGGGGGGGGGGGAGATCTGTCATTTGCACTGAGGTGATTCATGTGGAAAGGTTTCCGATGTGATTATGGCCGCACAACGGGAATTAACAGACTTTGAACGCGGAATGGTAGTTAGAGCAAGATGCATGGGACCTTCTATTTCGGAAATCGAGAGTGTGCCGAGAATACCAAATTTCAGGCGTTACCTCTCGACACGGACAAAGCAGTGGACGACGGCCTTCACTTAACGACTGAGAGCAACGGCGTGAAATAACCGCAGGAATCAATGCGGGAAGTACGGCGAACGTATCTGTTAAGACAGTGCGGCGAAATTTGGTGTTGACGGACTATGGCAGCAGACGACCGATGCGAATGCCTTTGCTAACATCACGGCATCACCTCCAGTGCCTCTTCTGGGATCATGACCATATCGGTTGGACCCTAGGCAACTGGAAAACCGTGGCGTGGTCAGTGAGTCCAGATTTCACTTGGTAAGAGCCGACCATAGATTTCAAATGTGGCGCAGACCTCGAAGCCATGGACCCAAGTTGTCAACAAGATACTGTGAAAGCTGGTGGTGGCTCCATAGCGGTGTGGGCTATGTTTACATGGGGTGCCGCGTGCCCTCTATCAAACTGAATTAGCCGCGCGGGATTAGCCGAGCGGTCTAAGGGCGCTGCAGTCATGGACTATGCGGCTGGTCCAAGCAGAGTTTCGACTCCTCCCTCGGGCATGGGTGTGTGTGTTTGTCCTTAGGATAATTTAGGTTAAGTAGTGTGTAAGCTTTGGGACTGATGACCTTAGCAGGTAAGTCCCGTAAGATTTCAAACACATCCAACTGAATTGATCATTGACTAGAAACGGTTATGTTTGGCTACTTTGAAGCCATTTGCAGCCATTCAACAATGGAATTTTTTATGGATGACAGTGCGCCGTGTCACCGTGTCACCGTGTCACTATTGTTGTCGATTGGTTTGTAGAGCGTTCTGGACGTTCCGAGCGAATGATTTGGCCACCTATATCGCCCGACATGTGAATCCCATCGGACGTTTATGGGACATAATCGAGAGGTCAGATCGTAGGCAAAATCTCGCATCAGCAACACTTTCGCAGTTATGGTCGCCTACAGAGACAGCATAGCTCATTATTTCCACAGGGGACTTCCAACGACTTGTTGAGTGTATGCCACGTCGAGTTGCTGTAGTACGCTGGGCGAAAGAACATCCGGCACGATATTGGGAGGTACCGCGTGACTTCAGTCACCTCAGTTTACGCTTTGGCACGGAAGCAACCCATTTGGGGTGCGTCGGCACACGCCTTTTGTTGGGTAGACATATTTAAATAAACGACGAATCTAAATAAAGTTGACTAATTTTATCGTTACTTTGTCAGTAATTATTACGGAATCGTACGGAGATGATGTTAATTTGTTTTCTTATTGTCGAGGCTTATAACGTCGTCCAGTCGAGGGAATACCACTGGTAAATAATTTATAGAATATGTATTGATTTCTAATCACAGTAAATACAAACAATTCGGTGTATTAAGTAATTACACTATGAATTAAAAGATCTACGAAAAACATTTAATACAGGAAACGGCTCATAGAGGGTTCAGTATGAAGAAAAAAAACTGTATGCTATGCGGATCTTAAGGATTCTATTTGAACATTGAAAACATGGGTCGATTTTTTTTTCCTTCAGAACATCGAAATTTTTGTTTCTGCAACAATGCCCGTAAATGCTTGTATATAAACGCAATTGTAATGGGTCAGAAAGCTATGCCAATACGTAACGTGGCGCATTGAAAGGTCGAGATAGTTTTATGACATTTGAGTTGCGATCGAGATAGTTTTATGACATTTGAGTTGCGATAAATTCTCAGATTAGGAACTTCGAGGAGAAAATATATTTTGGTACTATTACTGGTCTCCTCCGCCCCCTTCCCATCCTTCTTCTTTTTTATGTTCCGACTTCTACATCGTTGTCTTTCCGAATTTTTGGACTACCAGTCACAAAGTAACGATTTTCTGCAAACTGGATATAGCAACTCTATTTCAGGTTCTGTACAGTATACTCACTAACACAAAATTGTGTATAAGAGTGCGAATGGCAGGTACGCCGACACAGATACCTTTATTTGAAAGCAGGTGCAAACTAAATTTCCTAGAGCCGGACTGAATATATTAGTTGACGCTCACTGGAAGACCTAGCTCGACGGTGTACGTGGTGATTATTACCTGTTGCTATTCTCTTTCATGTCCCTGTTTCTTCTCAATCACATCTTTTTCGTGCGCCAATTTCATTGCTTTGATACAGTTTAATAGTAAAACCTCAGATTATGGGGATATTCTTATTCAGACTTCTGCTGCTGGTGTATGATTGACAAATACCATGAGCCTCATGATGGATTCATGTCGCCCTAAGTTTACTCGTAACTATACACTCGAGTAGTTAAGCTTCCTGTAGATATTGATACGCGGTACTCTGCTGATGAGAAAATATGACTGGCAAAAGTCTCCCTTGCACAGACTCCTTGAACCCTGCTCTCCAAATGATTCCCGCAAACTGCTACTTGACTCCTGACTGCGGTTTTATTGCGATTATACAAGTGGATACGATATTTTAATACCCATCAAAAATGACTTCCTAGTATTTTGGTGTCTCATGCGTTTAACAGTTCCGATTTCCCGAAATCGTGGTTTTACCATTAGAGGTGTAATGGCTAAGGTACATGAAAGCGACAGACTTGACTGTAGCAGTATTGGGTTGATACGCCATGTTGTGAAGTATTCGTACACTTTGTGTTGATTCTTCGTGAATTCACCAAACCGATCTTGGAAGTTTCCGCTCTGATATATTGCAAGGTCGTAAGAATATTGAAACTTGAAACACGATAGCTCTGGAATATGTTCCTTGTGAAGATCGGTGCGGCAGACCCTGGAGGTAAGTAATTATTAAGACTCCGTTATAAACTTCTTTCTCTCTGTCATACACCAATGTGATGATTGGCAAACGTGAAGCCGAGAAAGCTACGTAACCGTTTTTAGGACTATTAGAATTCGGACTTATGAAATTTCTGGATTGGCAAAATGTAGTAGCATGATCAAATGATTGCATGCTGCCAGCTGTGAGGATTCGATGGCAGACTTGGCTCCTATACAGGTCACATTAGTTCAAGGGTCCTGATCCTCGAGAAGGTGCTATACATGCAGATGATGTTTACTAGAGAGCCCTTGTGTGTCTCTCTTTGGAGTGGGTAGGATGTGCCGTGCTATTTATGTAACTTCAAAACGCTGCACATACCGACAGGTTAATGGATGTTCTAATAGAAGAAGAATGTGCAGATTCGGCTTACGTGAAGTTGTATAGAAAATTAATGAGGAGCCTTTTTGAAACTACGTGGTAGGTCAAAAGTGTATTGCACAGAAGCTTGGCGTTGTCGGGCACTGCTGTAACCGATTGAGCTATCCAGACACGACTCACGCTCCAGCCTCACACTTCCACTTTTGCCGGTACCTGTCTTCAACGTTCCGAACTTCGTTGCCTGCGATAGGTAAGGTTCCAGGTCCGACAGGCAGCTATGAATGCGCCAGGAAGTTTCAGTACTGCGCATATTCTGCTGCAGAGTAAAAATTCAGTCTGAAGACAATCCGCTAGGCTGCGGTGCCATTGTCAACTTTTATTTTCTTCCGCAAGGTACGCAGGACAACGTATGTTGAAGTTTGGAAGGTAGGAGAGGAGTTACTGGCGGAGTAAAGCTGTGCGGGGCGGTCGTGAGTTGTTCCCAGATACATCAGTCGAGAGAGCACTTGCCTGCGAAAGGCAGTCACAGATTCGGGTCCTGGTTTGACACAGTTTTAACTTGCTCTGCGGTGTAAAATCCGCACACACTCCGCGGTAGAGTGAAGAAATTTAGTTGGATAATGAAGTGCCTCCTCACCACATTCGAACGATGTGTACCCTGTTGTGAATTTATGGGGCGTAGTGGGGACGTTTGCATTTTGTTCAAGGTTCGCACTCCTTATCAGTACTGGAGCAGTAAAAGAAAAGGCGTACTTAAGTTTACTCCAGAAGTATTCTGGCCATTTCAGTCTACAGAGTGCTGAATACCACCGTCGTTTTCATTGATAGGCCGACAGAATTTGGGGTTGGATATACCATATAGGCATGAGAAGCCCATGACTTGCACCAAGCATATTTTATGAATGACACTTTTTGACACGCACCTTTGATTTTTGTAACGATCGCAGGAAGCACACCTCATTCTTATTCTTCTTCTTCTTTCTGTGTATTTAGGCATTTGCCCGTTACGCCTTCTTGGTTGAAATTATTGGCCTTTCTACATTTTCGTCGGTCTTCCCAAAGACCCTGTGCCTTCTGGATGGTTAATGATGAATTATTAATTTTAGTATTCTGTTGTCTTCCATTCGGAAATATTTAAAAAGAGATACTCTTCAGATATGACTTATGGCGCAAATCACACGTGTTTCAACATAGATACGATTACCGGACCTGTCACCTGAGAGGATGCCAGGGAGTTAAGCGTAATGCAATCTTCATAAGATGATATTTCTCTCAGGTCCTCCAACAGTGTAGAAGCATTCTGCAATCCTCTCTGGAAATGTCTGACTTGGTTGTGAAAGTATACAACACAAGACTGACACAACACTGCCAACGATTCCATATTATGCCTCGATTATACCTTGCCATGAATGTACCACTGCAAATGTCATTATTGTTATTATTGTTCATTTCCGAAGAAATGGGATTCGTTGTAGCTTTGCTAGTGTCTGGTGAGAGATTAGAACAAAATGACGAAATGCGATCGTAGAATGGGGAGAGTGGTAGTCTGGCGCCTTACCGGGTTGCGCGTAAGGTCCAGTCTCATCAATTAGCCTGTAAAACATGTGGTTTTTATGATTTTTTAAACTAATGAAGCAATCGCCGTAAATTTTTTGCACATTATTTCTTTATTTCCTGGAGATCATACTTTTGATTTTCATAAAGAAATTGTCACCTTTAAGCTCCCAAAGGTTCAAATGGCTCTAAGCACTATGGGACTTAACATCTGAGGTCATCAGTCCCCTAGAACTTAGAACTACTTAAACCTAACTAACCTAAGGACATCACACGCATCCATGCCCGAGGCAGGATTCGAACCTGCGACCGTAGCGGTCACGCGGTTCCAGACTGAAGCGCCTTTAACCGCACGGCCACACCGGCCGGCTTAAGCTCCCAGCTTGAGGAGTTAAAGTTGCTCTGTCCAAAAGCAGGTGTGTCCTTGATGGAATTCGTGCAATCTGCCAAGCTTATTTGAGACCAAAAAAGTGGCCTATTAGTCCTTGGGGGCATACTCAAGGAGTAATTCAGTCAAATTTTAGAAATATGTCTTCATTAGTGTGATCGCAGTCCATTCAGTGAGGCTTATATGCAGTGTGTTTCAAGCTGACGGAATGAATTGCGGGCACACTAATGATGATATCTTCCTGAAATTTGGCTGAATTAGTCCTCGGGCATGTTCTCAAGGAGGAATAGGCTACTTTTTATTTTAATTAATTCATTAGTTATTACAAAAAAATTACCAGAAACATACGACAAAACTTCATCTTTGTCTCAAACGTCCGCTCTTTATTTTTTCAAATTTCAAAAAACCGTGCTATTAATCCATGTACGTTATCCTATTGATTAAGATTTTTTAAATATGTATTGCAAAGAAGATTCGCAGATTGCAGGACTTGGGGCGAAACAAGCGCTGTATCATTGGAGAAATACAGAAGCGAGCGAGTGTGCCGGGACTTACCCCAGTTCACTGCTAGTAGTGCCAAGTCAACACAACGCCTTTGTGCGTAGCACACAAGTATTGCACCGTAATTTAAGAATGGAATTAAAAGTTCCTTTCCCAAACTTTGTTAGCATGTGCTTTAGTATATTAATTCGTGAACTGTTTAATCTCAGAATGATCAGGTCTGTGTTTTTCCCTAAATACATCGTTTTAAGAAAAAAATAAGTGGTGCTAAATAATAAAGCTAGAAACCCAAAAATTGGCCATAATGTGCAGATGTATGTCAAAATTAACTGGTACAAGTCTCAACGTGATTAAAGAAATATTTTGGTTAGAATCCCTGTTTTTAAGAAAAACTGAAGGCGCTAAATATTAGACTTAGAAATACTAAAATTTGTGTGGCGCTTCAGTTCAACATAAAAACATTAATTATGTAACCTCAGTGAGCTTCCTTCAATTGTTTTCTAGTACTTTGCAGAAAACTAAATATGGAACTAAAATGCCCTTATTTGTAGTAGATTAAGTTTCTATTACATTAATGCTAGAAAGTTTTGGTTACAACACGCGATGAAGCCTGTTAAATAATTGAGCTATAATAAGTTTCAAGGCCTGGATGTAAATAATAACTAACACAAGGTCTCTTAAAGTTGTAGTTCAGAGGTCACGTTGTGCTGTCAGTTCCGTTCTGAAAATTCTAGACGGCAACGTTTAAATGCAGGCGAGCTAAAACTTTTTCTGTAATTTTAACCAACTTAACTACATGCATAAAAAAATTATGAAGATTCTAAATTAATACACAACAGTGTTATAAAATATTGTGTGTCTGAGAAAGCGCCCGTTTAGAGGCTGCTACCGTGGGTATAGGGCGGATGACAGCAGGTGGTCCCTTGCCCGTCCGCTGCGCCACATATATAAATACTGCCCGAGAGGCAAGACTAGGCTCGACTTCGCACCCAGCCTCTGTACAATGCGCGCCAGTCAAACGCCGGAGTGCGCGCTGCCTCAGATGACGTCAGAGACAGGCTGTTACTAAACGCTTATTTTCAGTAATAATGGAAAGTGAACTCACGAGGACTGTACACCGTCCTGGACCGCTTAGATTTCGCAGAAGTAACTGTTAGTGTGCCGCCCGAAATGTTAACAAATCTGCGTGGCAAGTGGTAACAATTATTTTCCACTTTTGTGGCGAGCAGTTATGTTGATTATCAGAAGTCAAGGCGAAAGACAATTTAATAGGAACTTACTGTAGAGGTCGCCTCTAAACTGTTCATAGTGCTCTTTAGGATAGAGAGATTTACTGTTAGTATCGACATAATAAAGATTACAATGTTGTGTTTGTGATACTTTTTGAAATATATCTATCAAATTAGAACTCAAACTCTTCATTTATACTCGTAATTATAGTCCTGATCCCGCTGAGCAGTTAGAGAGCAAAAACATTTATGTCAATGGACTGGGCAAGAATGTGGACTTGCAGAATGGGAACTATGGCCAGTATGAAACTTCCTGGCAGATTAAAACTGTGTGCCCGACTGAGACTCGAACTCGGGACCTTTGCCTTTCGCGGGCAAGTGCTCTACCATCTGAGCTACCGAAGCACGACTCACGCCCGGTACTCACAGCTTTACTTCTGCCAGTACCTCGTCTCCTACCTTCCAAACTTTACAGAAGCTCTCCTGCGAACCTTGCAGAACTAGCACTCCTGAAAGAAAGGTAGGAGACGAGGTACTGGCAGAAGTAAAGCTGTGAGTACCGGGCGTGAGTCGTGCTTCGGTAGCTCAGATGGTAGAGCACTTGCCCGCGAAAGGCAAAGGTCCCGAGTTCGAGTCTCAGTCGGGCACACAGTTTTAATCTGCCAGGAAGTTTCATATCAGCGCACACTCCGCTGCAGAGTGAAAATCTCATTCTGTATGGCCAGTATGTTCTCCATCGCTTTCTGGCTGACCACAGAAATAGTTCTCAGGGTCTCGTAGAAGACAGCGAATGACATTCCAATATTTCAAATCTTTCCTCCCATTTCTTATGGCTGATTATATTATTATTATTATTATTATTATTATTATTATTATTATTAACAACCCGCCGCCCCACAGACTCTCATCATGGACACACCTGATTTTGGACAGAGCAACTTTGACCCCTCGAGTCGCTTAAAGGTGACAATTTCTTTAAAAAATCAAAAATGTGCTCTCCAAGAATCAATAAACAATCTGCAAAAAGATTTACGTTGGTTGCTTCATTAGTTTAAAAACATAAAAATCACGTATTTTACTGGCTGACATGGGAGAAAGGACCGTTGACGTTGCTTGACGACTGGGGCTCTCCTGTAGAAATCGGCACAGTCGTTAAAGTTTAGACAAGTAGGCCACCATTGTATGAATAAAATATTGTCGACACATCAGTGGAAACAATATGCACTGTAAAATATCTGTATGTAATCCTACGACGAGACCGAAAGTGGAATGACCACATAAAAACAAATTGTAGAAAAAGCAGATGCCAGGCTGAGATTCATAGGAAGAATCTTAAGAAAATATAATTGATGCACGAAAGAAATGGATTACAAAATACTCGTTTGACTATTTCTTGAATATTACCCATCAGTCTGCGACCCTTACCAGATTAATTTGATATATATATATATATATATATATATAGAGAGAGAGAGAGAGAGAGAGAGAGACGCGCTACGAAAGCGGCGCGTTTCGTCACGAGACCGTTTAGTTGGCGGAAGAACAATACACAGATGCTTCAACTCCAGTGGTATATGCTTGAAGAGAGGCATTGTGCCTCACAGAGAGGTTTAAAATTGAAGTTAAGAGAAAGTAGGCTCCGAGAAGAGTCGGCCAATATACAGGGTGATTCCGTGATGAAGTTAAGTGAAAAACTATCAGGGGTGATGGGGAAGGGTAAATGTGCCTTTTTGAGGTAAGGGGCCGTGGTACAAAACCCTCGAGTAGAAAGCGAAAATCGTTCTGGTACCTCTGACAGCAGACTATACCTACAGTACTGTTGTTGCTAAGATCGTAGGGTAGGCAATTTTCGGAGGTGCTAATATGGACCAAAAATAGCAAAAAGTGTCTAATAAACATGGGCCTCAATATGCGTACCTTAAGAGCTTGAGTAGTTGTTTAGTAGAGGAGATGTGTTTCATATTTGTGGACATGAACAAATGCTAATAGCTCCTCAGATATGGATTTTAGGGTCGTTTTTACTAGACATTTGTTTCTAGTTTTGGTGCCTAACACCGCCTCTAAAAGTTGCCTAGCCTACAATCTGAGCAAAATCAGTACTGGTACATGTATTCCAACTGTCAGAGGTGTCAGAAGGATTTTCGCTTATCATTTACGACTCGGTCGTTCTCGGACTAGGTCCCGTACCTCAAACTAATACATTTATCCTACACCATCAACGCTGAAAATTTGCACCATCATCACGGAGTCATCCTGTATTACTTACACAAACGTCACGCGGAATGATCATAAGGAGAAAATCAGAGACATAAAGTGTCATAAGGAGGCTTATCGGCAGTCATTGTTCATACGAGGCGTTCGGAAATGAAACAGGGAAGGGCGGCAAAGTTAGTAGTACCAAAAGTTGCCTCCGCCATACTCTGTAAAGTGGTTTGCGGAGTGTAGATAGTGATTTAGATGAACATCAGATTTTATAAAATACTTGAGAATCGCATAGTATTAGAGCGCCATTTGGTTCATCTAAATACAGGATAACAAATAGTGAACTATAAGAAATACAATCGTCATAACTTCTACGGCTTGCATTAGGACGTTTAAAACTGCACGGTTGGCCGCAGTGCATGATGGGAATTATTTTGAATGGGTTCGTCAATAAGCAAAATTGGCACATTTGGGGGACTGAGAATTCACATTTCGCGATCGAGAAGTCTCTTCACCCTCAGGCCGGCCGGTGTGGCCGTGCGGTTAAAGGCGCTTCAGTCTGGAACCGCGTGACCGCTACGGTCGCTGGTTCGAATCCTGCCTCGGGCATGGATGTGTGTGATGTCCTTAGGTTAGTTAGGTTTAATTAGTTCTAAGTTCTAGGCGACTTATGACCTCAGAAGTTAAGTCGCATAGTGCTCAGAGCCATTTGAAACATTTTGATCTTCACCCTCAACGGGTGACTGTGTGGTGTGCAGTGTCCAATCACGGAATAATCTGTGCGATATTCCTTGACTACCGAACGGCACGTGAAGGTTTTGGAAGACGATTTCGCCCCAATTATCCAAAGTGACCCTCATTTCGACAAGATGTAGTTCATGCAAGACGGAGCTGGACCCCATTGAAGCAAGAGAGTGTTTGATGTCCTGGAGGAGCACTTTTGGGACTACATTCTGGTTCTGGGGTACCCAGAGGCATGGCCCTCAATTGGCCGCCATATTCTCCGGATCTGAACACATGCGACTCGTTTTTGTGGGGCTATTTTAAACATAAGGTGTGCAAGAATCACCCCAAAACAATTGCTGAGCTGAAAAAGCCTCTGCCAGGCACTTAAATGTTATTTGCAGAGTATCCATGTAGATGTAGATAGAAGCCATTGAGGTGGTCATCGACAGCATTGATGTTCCGACACGTCAGCGGGTCATGGAGAATTTCGCTATTCGTGTGCGCCACATCATCGGCAGTGATGGCAGGCGTATCCAACATGCCATAACTTAATATCTCTAGTGACGTTTACATGTTGAATATAATGTGTGCACGCCTTAGTTTGTAACTATTTTACGTTCGTTTCCCGTATAGTTCAATAAAATTGTCACCCTGTATGAACTACAGTGGTGCGAAAGATGAGCAAAATCAGTGTCCAGTTGGCTGTATGCTTCACGTGTCGGTGAATGGCGACGAGTATCCGCGAGCGACGAGGTGATTAACTGGTGGTTCTGGAGGGCCGGTCGCGGCGCCGCTCGCCTACGTGCGGAGGGACGGCGGGCAGGTGTTTGCGCTGCGGTTTCATTTCCGCCAATTCCGAGGTCCGTTGGTGCGCCGCGCTGCGCTGTGCGACCCGAGCCGGCCGAAGGCTGCGCCCTGATGGATTGCCCGCGCCGCGCCGCGCAACCGGAGCCGCGTCCGCAAATACTGCGGCCCAGGGGACGGTCGCGTTGCGGCCGCCGTCGGCGGGTGCACTGACTCCACTCCACTCAGCTCCACCACCTGCAGCGAGGCCGGCGCCTAGCCCACTGTGCCGTGCCACACTTGTTCCACTCTCGCCATGTTCTGAATGCGGACGGTATTCAGTGTTCGCGAATGTAGTCCAAGGCGGTGGGGAATTATTTCGTTACGCGTCGACAAGTGTCAGTAAAGGGCTCTGACCGTGTGCCTATTGCCAGTCACGTGGCCCTTTTTAGAAATTTTTGTATACAGCAAACTTCAGATTGTTTGTATACGACGTGTGTTCAAAAGGAAACCGAACCTTTGAAATAGCGCGCAAACCAGTAGAGAGAGAGAGAGAGAGAGAGAGAGAGAGAGAGAGAGAGAGAGAGAGCGCTGCGGCTACTGAGCGCACCTAGCGGCAGGTTTAGACAACGAACTTCCATTTGCCTTGTGTCGCTCGGACAATTAGCAAGCGAACCACAGCCGCTGAAGTACGCATGTGTGTACAGCGTGCTCGTCGGTTTAGTGCAAGGGAGGGGCTTGAAGAACAGCATACATGTGTGAAATTCTGCTACAAACTTGGCAAAACTTTCACAGAGACATTTCAGATGCTTAGCCAAGCGTACGGGGAGGACTGCACTGTGCTACGTGTGCTTTAAACGTTTTCAACAGGGCAGATTGTCGGTTTGTGACGATTACAAGTTTGGCGGTCCTTCCACATCAACAGATGATGGCAATGTGGGTAGCGCTCGTACTGTCATTCGCGGAAATTGTCGTTTAACTGCTCCGGAAGTTACTGAGAGGTGGGTATCAGTGTAGGATCATGTCATCAATTGAGATGCCTCCTATCGGGCAAAAATCGTACCGCGTTTTTGTGACTCAAGATCAGAAACAGACCCGTGTTGAAATGTGCGAGGAACTGCTTGCCGCTTTTAATGGCAATGAAAACGTTCTTAAGAACATCATAACAGGCGATGAGACGTGGGTGTACGGCTATGATGCTGAAACGAAAATGCAGTCGTTGTAGTGGGCGAGCAAAGGGTCACCTCGACCTAAAAAACATGCATGCGTCGGTCAAAGATAAAGGTGATGTTCGTCGTGTTCTTTGACTACAAAGGCATTATCCAACATGAATTTGTGCCACATGGTCAGATGGTAAACAAGGAAGTCCACCAGGGAACCCTAGTGTGCATGAGGGATGCTGGCGCAGGAAGAGGCCTGAAATGTGGGAAAACCAGAGTTGGATGTTGCATCACTTCAATGCACCAACTCCCTCGTCACTCCTTGTCTGCAGCTGTGTAGCAAAACACCACATTCCCGTTGCGCCCCGTCCACCGTATTCTTCAGACGTAGCCACAGCAGATTTTTTCCTATTATCCAAACTGAAAAACACGTTGAAAGGATGTCGTTTCCAAACCATAGAGAAGATACAAGACAATGCGACGAGAAACCTGCGCGCCATCCCACAAAATGTGTTCCAGGAGGCATTTCAAAACTGGCAGAAACGATGGGAACGGTGTACTGCGAGTAGAGGGGACTATGCCGGCCGTTGTGACACAGCGGTTCTAGGCGCTTCAGTCCGGAACCGCGCGACTGCTACGGTCGCAGGTTCGGATCCTGCCTCGGGCCCGGATGTGTGTGATGTCCTTAGGTTAGTTAGGTTTAAGCAGTTCTAAGTTCTAGGGGACTGATGACCTCAGATGTTAAGTCCCATAGTGCTCAGAGCCATTTGAACCATTTTGAGAGGGGACTATTTTCAAGGGGCAGTGCTTAAAATGTTGTACAATAAGCAGTAAAGCTGACACAGCAAAAGTTCGGTTTCGTTTTGAACATGCCTTGTATGTACATATATACTCGGCCGGCCACCGTGGAGTACGTCGCGCAGGGTACCCTGTACCACTAATAGTCGTTCCATTTTCTGTTCCACTCGACGGTAAAGCGAGGGGAAAGCGGTTGCCTTGTGGCTCCGTATGAGCCCCAGTTTCCTCCTATATTATCTTCTTGGTCCTTACGAGAAATATATGTTGGCGGCAGTAGGGTCGTTCTGCATAAAGCTTTAAATGCCGGTTCTCTAAATTTTCTTAGTAGTGTTCCTTGGAAAGAACGTCGCCTTACGTCCAAGGACTTCTACTCGAGCTCCCAAATATATCCATAACACTTACGTGTTGTTTGAGCCTCTGAATTGCTTCGATGTCTTCCTTTAATCCGGCCAGGTACCGATCTCAAACATTCGAGCAGTACTCAATAACAGGTCGTACAAGCGTCCTGTATGCGGTCTCCTTTACAAATGAACCGCACTTTTCTTCTCCCAATTAACCAAAGTCGACCATTCGCATTCCCTACTACCGTTCGTACGTGCTTGTTCCATTTTGTCTCATTTTCCAGTGTTACAGCCACATATTTCATCGGTTTGGTTGTGCAAGCAGTAATAAAGCATTTAATAAAAAAAAATAATTTTTGCGAATGACCCAGGGAGGAAAACCACACTTTGAGAAGCCACATTGATGGTTTTCCGAGCATTAGCTGAGTGGTCAGCGCGGCGGAATCCCACGCCAAGGGTCTCGGGTTCGATTCCCGGCTGAGGCAGGAGATTTTCTCCGCTCAGGGACTGGGTGTTGTGTTGTCCTCATCATCATTTCATCCGCATCTCCGACGCGCAAGTCGCCCAATGTGGCGTCGAATGCATTAAGTACTTGCCCTCGGCGGCCGAACTTCCCCGGAATGGGAGACTCCCGACCCACAATTCTGTACGCTCATTTCCATTTCTAGCGAGAAACAGGGACAGCAACAGAGGCCAGCGTGGCGCTGCTCCACAGCATTGCCCGTTACCAACAGATAGAGCTGGAAACGGGGTGGTGGTGGTGGTGGTGGTGGTGGTGGTGGTGGGGAGAGTGAGAGGGAACACACCGGCATCGCCGCAAAGTATTCTCTGTCTCCGTCTGCGCAGAAAGCATCGCGCACACGCCATCTTACTTGGGCACCGCTGCAGTAACCTGCCAGCTATTTTCTGATGTATTTTGGTATAGTATTCGGTCAGGCTTCATTCCGTGTACCTTTCCAACATTCGTGTCTATTCGTTCTTTGTAGGCGGAGTATGGCTAGTTGACTGTCATTCAAGCCTACAGCGTGATCGTGCCCACCCTTCCGCACGCCACATACTACAGCGTTTAAGCGATTGTTCACTCTCATTGAGTCTTACCGTATCGTAATTTTTACAGTCATTGCTGTCTTCTATCATTATTGGTAATAGAATTTTGGCTCAGTGCTGCCTTTATTCGCCTTCATGGTCTTGTATATATTACGCTCTAACGTTGGCCTTAGCTATTACTCTTTCTGCGTCCGTATTTCTCAATTTCGGCTATTTGCACCCACGCTTGTTTCTACGTAACCTGGTCTTTCCCTGGTCGTGTGTTACGTTGTACGTTTTGAGTTTCAAGGTTCTTTACAACAATATTTACTGAGTCGCCGTTGAGCGTACTTATGACTTCCATCATCTTCAGTCCCAAGCAGTTATGAGAAGTAGGGATGAGATATGTTGTGTCAGTTCCATTTTGTTAATGTGAGTTAACAATGAATGACCCTCAAAAATTTTTTTGAGACCGTAGTGAATTTTTTTTTATAGATGATACCGTGTATGATACGTAAGGACTTAAGCAGGAATACTATGCACATAACTTAAATCATATACCGCACACATATTCCTCATATTTGATATACGTTCAAAGATAGGTCAAAATACTCACTTGGTATCAAAATTTTCAACAATTGTGAGCAAACAACTGAAAATATTGGAACAAAATTGCTATAGAAAAATTTTTCAAAGTAATATTTGAAGACATACTTCAGAGCCCAGATCGCGTTTAATTATTTTATTTTATTTTTTTATTTTTTTAACTGACGACCGGTTTCAGCAGTACTTTGCTGTCGCCTTTGGACCTGCAGTACGACATACACACACACACACTGCATTTGTTTAACATATTTTCTATATCAGTAGGAACGAAAAACTTAAGTATAATATTTTACGTATAGGTGACATCCTAAGCTTTTTCAAAAATATACATATAAAGGATTACTCTAAATGATGGACCCATTTTCAAAAATTGTTTTGTATTCAAGTAATAAACCAAAATGAATAAGCTTTATACCAATGAAAAGTGGAAGTTTCAAAGTTTTTGGTGGGCGGTGGTGGGCAGGTGGTGATGGTTTCAGAAGCGGCCGGTAGGGCCGTCATTCCGTTTCACTGTCAGTTGTGCCGAGTGAGATCGCGGCTGTGGAGCACAAGGTTTTCTGCGTTCTTGAGTTCGCGAAAAGTGAGTCACAAATTGCAATGCAGCGGGCATTCCGTACCAAATTCGGCTTTCAACCAGCAATTCGCAAAAGTATTAGCTGTTGGTTTAAGCAATTTAAACAGACTCGGAGTGTGTGTAAAGGAAAAAGCACAGGCCGACCGCGTGTGTCAGAGGATGATGTCCGACGGATTCAAGAAAGTTATATGCGCTGTCCCAATGAGTCTACCAATAGAGCCAGTTGAGAACTAGTAATACCCAAACTAACTGTATGGAAAGTTCTGAGACGGCGTTTGCTGTACAAGCCCAACCGATTACAACTTGTGCAGACTCTCAACCCCAGTGACAAAGAGAAGCGTCTCGCATTTTGTGGTTATGTCCTAGCAAAGATGGAGGATGACGCATTTCTACAGCTTGTACGTTTTAGCGATGAAGCGACGTTCCACCTTAGTGGAAAAGTCAACAGACACAATGTTCGCATATGGGGTTTGGAAAATTCACATTCACTATTGCAACACGAAAGAATATCACCCAAGATCAACGTGTTCTGTGCCGTATTCCGTACAAAGGTTTATGGACCATTTTGTTTGCGGGAAGGACTGTATCTGGAATCACGTACCTGGACATATTGAAACAATGGCTGTTCCCTCAAGTTATGGGAGATTCCCAGGACTTTATTTTCCAACAGGATGGAGCTCCGCCCCATTGGCAGCGTGATGCACGAGGCTTTTGAATGACTCCCTTCGTCAGCGCTGGATCGGTCGCAGGGGACTTGAAGACCTGGCTCTGCACTTCTGGTCACGGAGATCTGATCTCACACCCTGCAACTATTTCTTATCCGGTTATGTGAAGGAAGCTGTTTACGTCCTGCCTCTGCCAACCACTCTGAACGATCTGCGGAACCGGATCACTGCTGCCGGTGCACCCAGTAACAGCAGATACGTTTTCGTGTGTGTGGGACGAGTTTGGCTACCGCGTCGTTGTTTTGCGTGCAGCCAATGGTCGCCACATTGAACATTTATAACATTTATCACATTTTTAATTATTAAATAATTATTAAAAACCAATTTATTACAAATAATTACAAATGATTAAATTGATATCAAACAATATAAAAAAAAGCTTTGAAACTTCCTCTTTTCATGGGCATAAAGCTTGTTGATTTTGTATTTGTACTTGAATAAATATGAAGTTTTAAAAATGGGTCTATATTTAGAATGACCCTGTTTTCTGACAGTCTTGAAAATGTAATTAATTGGAAATGCAAGCTGTAGCAGCAAGTAGATCACAACCAATCAGCACGTCGTTCATAAAAGTATTACTTACAATCATGTTGCCATGCAACTTTCACCGACTGCGTGCGACCACACACATGCTCGTCTGGAGATTTACTGAATCTGTGTGAAGCAAATTACCTCTTACGTCCGCTAGGTGGCAGCGTGGTGAGAGATGTTACTTTTTGCATTTACTTTAGATATTTAAATGCGATCTTGGTTTTGAAGCATTTCATCAAATATTACAGTTTGCGGATGCCCCTTGATCAGGATGTCTGCAATATTTTTCAAAGTATTGTAGCTTTTCTTCATGTTAGTACATGGATCAACATTAACAATATTTGCCCTGATTAAATTTTTGGGTTTGTGCAATGGCCGGCCGCTGTGGCCTAGCTGTTCTAGGGGCTTCAGTCTCGAACCGCGCGACCGCTACGGTCGCAGGTTCGAATCCTGCTTCGGGCATGGATGTGTGTGATGTTCTTAGGTTAGCTAGGTTTAATTAATTCTAGGAGACTGATGACCTCAGATGTTAAGTCCCATGGTGCTCAGGGTCATTTGTACCATTTTTCTGTGCAATGTGTTAAAGCAATTCCTGTCACTACTGGAGCAAAGGAACATTTTGCACTGCTCTCGTCGTACAAACCTAAGGCCTTTGCAGCCTTATGCCCTGCATTTTGAGCTGTTCTTTTGAAGATAGCAGTCACGACTGGGAATCAAGCGGAAAAAGCCACTTTAACTGACGTAAATAAAGTCGGCATCGAGTTGGGAGGTATCAGTCTGTGCACGTTTATTTCGCCAACGAATGTCGCGCAGTTTCAAAATCCGAAGTTCGCAATCAGTATTTCGACTTCTTGTCGCTCGGCAGAAGGACGAACAAGTAAGCTGTCGCAAGGACGATGTGTGTCGTACATGATACCACAGGCCAGATAAAGTTCAGCTGCGTGTGTGGACGTGAAAAAAAAAAAGAGGTGTCATTTATGATACCTCGGGGCTGAAGAGCGCGTGGTAGTGTCTGTGGATAATTTACGGCTCCGTCCTGACGTGCCGGTGATGGCGTCCTCCCTCGACGCACTGGCCACCGTAAATCGCCAGAGCCTGCTGTGACGCCGTGACGGACATTCTTAAAGTTCAGCCGCTGTGCACTCTTTCTCAAAGCCGAAAGTGGGCTGTAGACGCATTTCATGTCTCGAATTGACACAGTTTTCAAGACTATTGGACAGCGAAATTTGTTCGCGACTTCTGTCGAGATGCCTTTGCTAGGCAACTGCTTAACAGACACTGGTTCACACACGGTCCGTCAGGCGTCGCACTACACAGGACGCTCGTTCTGATCGTAATCACACGAGCACGTCGCTTCATACACGAAAGTGAAGTTGCGTTTTTCCAACAGATAGTGTATTTTTTTTCTTCCGTGTCTCATTGTAAGCCTGTTGAGACTAGTCAAGGATCTGATTTCACCACAACTCGAGACTCCGCGTGAAGTCCGAATTTGAAACTCCAGGAAAGATAATACGTACCGCAGAAAACCACTGCGCATTAATACAGTAATGTCTGTGTCCGACAATTTTTAGTATGGAGACAAAATATATACACTGATTTGTTAGTGACTTTGTCATCAGAAAGTCGCCCTCTCCCACGTCCTTACCGTTCAACTCTCGCGCAGCGGTGATCAAAGCAGCGTTTCTGAAACGTTCTGCCCATAGAACTTACCAAAACTGATCATTTCCTATTCTTCCTCAATGAAGTATGCGTCTCGTTACTTGATTTACTTAGAGACGTCTCATATAAAAAAAAGAAAAAAAAAGTTTCTTCTCCGCACAAATTATACCGCAGTAATTCTGAGAAAATAAGTGAAATTGAGGAAATACTCCTCAGTACTATTTTATTTCCCCTTATGGAATGTAGTTTTCTATTGGTCATTAGTGACAAAGGGAGACCACGACATTGGGATTACGGATTTACTTCAAACTTTGTGAACCTTTAGTAGGTCATTAAAACAACATAATGTGCAAGTAGTAAGTTGAACTATTCTGGTAATTCCGAGAAAATCGCAAGAGAACATTTACACGTCTATTATGTAACTGATGTACCTCTGCGTGGGTGCCGAACGTTAGCGCTAATGGTGGTGAAGCGGTTAGCGTTCGAGCTACGGGAGACGAAGGTGTATGAGGCGACGATTCGACTCCCTCTCAGACCTTCATTTTTGTAGCACAAGTGTAAATTCTGTGATATTCAAAAACTTTGCACCTACAGTATTCGTTATTGCTACATTTACGTCACATCGCTACGCAGGTTAACTGTCATATGGGGCCTGCCTCTACAACTCGAAGCGTCGAGATGCAAAGTAGTTTCGCGTAGCTTACCAGATTGCATGCGTAAGGGATTTCGCAAGTCACGACAGGTATGCATTTTCAGGAGAACGCTATGTGTTTCTTCATTTACTTGTCGATAGTTATAAATATGTTTGTTCTAATAAATAAATTTAATTAAAAGTGGTTAGTAATCAGATAACAGGAAATTCACTAAAACTTCATGCAAGTAGAGGAGTTTATTTTTAGTTACATTATCTCTCAAATATCGTGTAAATTAAACAATATGACCAGTGATGAAAAATATATAGATTAAAAATTAAGTTAGAGCGGGAGTCGAACCTTCGCCTCATACACGTTCGTCTTACGAACTCTAACATCAGGTACCTACGCACAGGCACATACGTTATACTCTTATAATAGACGCGTAAAAGTTCTCTTGCGATTTTGTCGGAAGTGCCAGAGTAGTGCACCTTACTACTTGCGCGTTATGTTGATTTAGTGGCCTACTAAAGATGTACAGAGTCTGAAGTAAATATGTGACCCCAAACGCCGAGGCCTCCCCTTGTGAGACTCACAGTAGTTGAGCACAAAACAATCTCCAGAAGCAAACTTCGTTGTCAAAAATAATAAAACAGCTTCAGGAATACTGACAACTTTCTTCATGAGTTGTATCTCTCCTTTCGCCTTGCCCGTGTACTGCGTAACAACGAATTGTAATTATTAAAAAAAAGTAAGAGGATGGGGAAAATCAAGAGGTTTCTTTCTTCTTTTCCTTCCTTTGCGTAAATTTAACTGCGTGTCGCGCAGCTGGCTGTATATTGGGTTTTCATATGCCATTAGCTTGGAGGTACTGGCATGACGTTCTCTATAATATGCGAAAATTAGCATGTGTTAGGTGCGTCATCTCAAACTTTTAATGGCTAATGCAGGCGCAAAACGTGGTTCTGCATCTTATTGCAGTAATATGCGCTGGACGTTACGCAGTACTACACAAATAACTCTGATTTTTTGGCTCCGTTAAACATATTTTGGCATGTATGTGTTAAACAAATCCCATCATCGATATCACTTGTTTGCTAACGTAAATAAGAGTCAACAAACTGCGACGTAAGTGACTCAGATAATCGTATCATTCTCCCTTTCTCTCTCCCCCTCCCCGTCCCCCTCCCCCCCTCTCTGACACACACACACACACACACACACACACACACACACACACACAACCTTGTGCGTCGTGTTCTGGTGCAAGACATGTTAAGTAACTTGTCCCAGTTAATGAAAATTACGCCGATATCGTCAATTATTTTCTTCGCAGTATTTTTATTGTGGTACGTTGAGCGCAAGAAATTGTTATTGCTGTTATCTGAGATAGAATAGTTTTTTAAAAAAGTATTGCAGTACTTCATGCTTCACATACTCTTAAATTGTACGTCGTAGCCATGTCTCTCACTCTCTCTCTCGCTTTTTCTTTTTTTCTTTTTCTTCAGAAGACAGATACGAACAACTGGAGAGTGTATACATTTTGATATGTCAAATGTAAAGGGATTTTGTTCAACCAATGAAAAAACTACGGTACCCCCGATTTTTGGAGCATGAGGACTGCATTCGATTGAAGAATCATCATAGTAGTAATCAGAGTAGTGTCCGTTGTATTGTATTACGGAATGTGAAAATATTTCTTCAGAAAACCTTGTACGTCAAACAAATGAGGGCAGTGAAGCATGTCAGCTGCGCAGGCACAACGGCGTGTTTCCAAAATGGAACTCCTGCTAGAGAATTCACAACACGATTCGTTGCATGTTTGGGTAGAACGTACAGGCAAAGAGCGTGATCTGGTTCTGTCAGTGTGGCCGTAGGTGATTTCTAGGCAATCGTATGGGTGTGAGCTGTAGAACTAACAACTAGCAGTTTTAGCGTTCGCTCTCTCATCTCATAATGTGTGACAGTGGGCGAGTACTTCGAGGAAATGTATCAAGTACCCGAAGTAGTTATTTATACCGCTCTGCCATATTAAGATGGTTCAGACAGTATCGGAAGGATTGGAAGACAACTGTACGCGCACGTGACTGATGTGTGCATCTTGCTACCAAACATAAGCCATCTTGAGTCTGCATGTATGTATATTTCACACTATTCTGAAAGAGCAGTCATCATAGATCTTGAGTGAACAGCGTGTATTATGTAGTATCTCGCACTACCAAGAAAATCCCCTATTCTCCACGCAAAAAAAAAAAAAAGTTACATGTGATACATATAAATGAACAGTGACGAAAGTCCAACAGTCTTCTGATCCAGTCGGAAAAGAAGGTATTTGATAATGAGAACCCACTTCTAGCAGACCAAAAATACCAACCTGTGATGGAGAAAATGTTGGTTTCTTTATTTACGCTAACGACGTCGTTGATGCTCGTTGCGAAACGATTGTTTCAAGGGAGTGGTACGCAGAAAACTGACACAGAGTAACGGTTCTGTAATCAAGTCACAGCGCTAGCCCACTCTTCAAAGTTGTGATGACTGTGTAAGATAGAACAGTCTGCAAAGATCTACTTCGTAACCTGTATAATGCATCAGTTCCACAGGTTAACTCTCGAATGGATAAATGCTGCATACGTTGCCGTCAGAATGCTACTGTTGGGAGATGGTCACCACAGGTGTGGTGCAGGGACCACAGACAGTATGCTGAAATGTGCTACGTCTGTTTCTTTAAAGTGATCTGCAGAGGGTACATTTTATTGTCCATTCATTCTTGACGGAAGGGAAGAATGAATGTCTATGTGCGTTATTGTACACGGTGACAGCTATTGAAGTACATGAAAATCACGTAAATAAATTACAAACCTACGGCGTGTACGCGCTTGATTCAACATATAAACATCACTACAGTTATTCCGATGTAGGTTATGACATGTTTGATATGCGTGCCATCATTGACGATGTGTGGCGCTGACGAATAGCGAAATTCTGCATGACCTGCTGAAGATTCGAAACATCGATGCTGTCGATGACCTGCTGAACGACTTTTTTCAGCTCAGCAGTGGTTTTGAGGGTTATTTCCGACCACCTTGTAAGTGCTCCTCCAGGACATCAAACACTCTCCTGCTTCGATGGGGTCGAGCTCCGTCTTGCATGAACCACATCTTGTCGAAATAAGGGTTAGTTTGGATAACTGGGATGTAATCATCTTCCAAAACCTGCATGTTCGGTGGTCATCGTGGCATCAAGGAATGTCGTACCGATTATTCCGTGATTCCACACTGCACACCACCCAAGTCACCCGTTGAGGATGAAGAGACTTCCCGATCTCGAAATGCGAATACTCAGTCTCCTAAATTTTGCTCACTCATGAAAGCATCCAAATGAGTGGGTTTCGTCGCTAAAGCAGACCATACTAATTCCCATCATGCCCCGCGGCCAACCGTGCAGTTTGAACGTCCTAACGCAAACCATTCAGAAGTTATGACGATTTTATTTCATATAGTTCAATAATTGTCACCCTGTATCATCACCGTCCCAACATGTCCGATATGTGGGAAATTTAGTAATTGTCGTACGTTGCGCTGTGATAGAACACTCTTGAAGTATGTTTTAATGAGATATCACCTAGTGTGTGTGTGTGTGTGTGTGTGTGTGTGTGTGTGTGTGCGCGCGCGCACAGATTTTGCAGCTTTTCTGCTACACCCTCCATCAGTCATGCAAGCACATGCTGTTCTTTATCTGATGTGCAATCGATATTGTCTGGTCGCTTAACTTGATCTCTCTCTCTCTCTCTCTCTCTCTCTCTCTCTCTCTCTCTCTCACACACACACACACACACACACACACACACACACACACACACACACACACACCTAAACAACTTGCAGTCTACGAATGTTTCATCACTGGATTACAGTCTGATGCCGTTGGCTTCGCCCAACAACAACAGTGCCAATGTAATTAGTCCACTTTGTATGTCCGTGCGTTGCTGTTCGGGAGGCATAGTTGTATTAGGTAAGTCTTGTAGTTATGACTTTTCCAGCAGTCACAGATGATTGATTTTTTTTTTTACTATTCGTGATGTAATCCTTCTTAAGAGACAATTGCTGGTCTTTCCTGTGGAATGATAATTTAATCTGCTGTCACTGGGTGCTGATATTTCTATTAAATACCGTATCCTGATCCGTATCCGTGTCATCCATTATGGCGTTAGTTTTATAACACTGCCTTATGTCAGAAATTTTGGGTGATTGTCATGAATGACGCACTGTCCGTGGAGATTAACTGACTGTTTATGTTCTTTAAAATTTTCTTACTGGTGAAGTAGGATCACGTAACTGCTTCAACTCCTCTTCTTTCCCTGTTGTTAGTTTCTATTTTTTCAGTGCTCCCTCATTTTCTCCCCACGTTTTCTTTTCCTTTATTCTGTCAATGTTGTTCCTGATTTCTTATTTCATCTGTTTTGAAGGCCTTCTAAATTTAGCACTTTTTTCCTTAAAAATGTTTCATTTTCTCTTTTTCCTGTTTTTTGACGTTATTTCTTTCTAGTTCTTTCTTTATTTCTGCAGTCCATGCTAATGTCGATTTATTCTTCTAGAAATAAAGGAACATTTGTTCCGGTAGCTTGTTGTCATTCATTCGGTACAGGTGTCCAAAAAAGATTAATATTCGGTTAGCCATTACTTCTGATATTTTCTGTATATATTTTGTAGATCTCCTCATTACCCAGCCATCTATAGTTTGTATTGCAGCCATTATTTTCTAATAATTTGTCTTAAAGGTACCTCTATTCTCTTTAGCTTATAGCTCACCTTTAGGCACCTGATCCATATAAACATTCTGGTTGTACCACTGTGATATGGTGTTTCGGTTTAGTTTTTATAGAAATGCGTTTCTTGTTGTAAATGTTCTTTGTCAAACCATTTGGTCTTTCCATTTTGTTAAGTCTTACATCTGTTGTAAATTTTTCTAGTCCACATTATGATCTTATATATTTTTTGTATTTTGTACGACAAAATCGCAACAGCATTTCACTATAGTGTAACCGGTTTCGTCCAGCTAGTGTTTATTTTCAGTATAGTTGACAATGTAGCGGGAACGTTATTAGTCGACCACAATATTATTGCACCTGAGATTGAGGACGCTTTGGTCGCCTTATCACGATTCAGCTCGTAATCTGTGTTGATAGTATAATGTACACTTTACCTGAAAGCATTGACAGTGCGATGCATTTTCCTTAGTCAAAACTTTACTTTTTTGCTGTAACATCATTGAATGTTTTCGATAACGGCGAAGTGTAGTAACTTCTTGTTTGAGTAGTATTAGTAGATCACGATATCATTGAACTTGTCCGTTATCGAAAATAGGCGATGATGATACAGTACACAAGTACAATCTTGACTAAGAAAAATTAATCGCGTTGTCAATGCTTTCAGATCAAGTATGCATTATACTGTCAACACCGATTACGAACTGAGTTGCGATAATGCAACCAAAGCGTTTTCAATCCCTGTTGCAATAATATTGTGGTCGACTAATACATTATAGTGCAGACACTATTACGTGACGGTCGGGCCCGAGCGCAAACAACCAAGACCTTAGATAGTCCCAGGGGTGAGAGAGCGTTACAGGTAACATGCCCCGCTTTCCTCTTACAAGGCTGGCGGTATACAACTGTGTTCTGCGCTTTTGCGAAAGCGGAACTGACATACGGCCGTAGGAAACACCGATCACTTCTGGTGTTGAGAAAGTCGTACACGAACCACATGATGTGTCAGGATTAGCCTCTTGACTCCTTTCAGAGTAAGAAAGGAAACCAACGAGCAACGCACAACCCAAAGCAACGCTGAGTCGCGTAACACTTGCTAACGGCAACTGCGCAATTGCTTGTTGAGGTTTCAAAATTCAAATGGCTCCAAGCACTATGGGACTTAAGATCTGAGGTCATCAGTCCCCTAGAACTTAGAACTACTTAAACCTAAGGACATCACACACATCCATGCCCGAGGCAGGATTCGAACCTGCGACCGTAGCAGCCGCGTGGTTCCCGATTGAAGCGCCTAGAACCGCTCGACCACAGTGGTCGGCCTGTTGAAGTTTACGGTGTCTTAAATGACGTAGTCCAGGCTCGATCCCTGCTGGTGTCTTACGCAACTGTAGTTCAAAATACTCCCATCTAAAACTGCCGCGTGAAGGTGTCCACGTAATACCAAGTGCACAATGTATCCACAGCCTGAGGTTGACCACCAGTTAAGGCGTTGTGAAATGTTCATGTGATTGTGTCATAAGAAGGAAAAAAAAAGAAAGGTGGTATTTGCTGCAGAAAGAGTCGAGATATGGCAGTGTAGTTCTGTAAGTCATTTCTACTGGTTTGTGTACGTGGATATGAATCGCGATCGTTTTCCAGTCACTGGAAACCTTTCTCAGCGAAAGCGATCTGCGATGAATTGTAATTAAGCGTGGGGCTAATTTACTAGGAAATTCCGTAGACACTGTCGCAGACTATGACAGTCCTGGAGCCTAAGCGTGCCCTGTCCCAAAAGATTGTTGCTCATGCTGGAGGCGATGCTCTCGACTTTCAGGAGGAAAGGGACGAATTGAGTGTGATAAGAGTGTGTTAATTCTGTGGACTGGGCGAGTGTGGGCCAGAAAAGGAAAGGCTGTACAGTGGCGCTTGTGGGAAACGTGTTGTGTGGGGGCGGCGGCGGCGGCAGGAGGAGTCGGGAGGCCAGCGTGGTGGCCTACGGCGCGCCGTCGCTATGAAATATTCATGGCCCCGGGGATGGCTTGGGCCGGACTATAAGGTGAGCGCCACCCCCTTAAGAACATGAGATGGGATTTCTGTTTCAGCTCTGCAGGCGCGCCGCGCTACGCCTTCTGCTCTCTCTCGCCGTCTCCCTCCCTCTCTCCTCCCCCCCCTCTCTCCTCCTCCTCCTCCTCCTCGTCCTCCTCCTCTCTCCTCCTTTCACGCAGCTTCTTGCGACGGAAATCTTTCCCGACACGCCTCACACGGAAATTTCACATTTCTTTTTTAAGACCGGCGATTTAATCCCCAGTGTAACATTAATCGTTTGATTTGACAGTGATGACCACAATAATTTCCAATACGAATTGAATGGTGGACTATTCTTGGTTTCCAAACTGTGTAGGCCATTATTGACAAAGCAATCAGGAGGCGATTTCGGGACAAAGAATTGGGTACATTGGTCATCCTGATGTAGGTTTTCCCTGGTTTTCATAATCCACTGCATGTGAATGCTGGAAAGGCAGCTTAGTCAATTTGTGGCTCTTTCCTCCCAAATCCTCACTGAACTGAGATAGTTTACCAACTGTAATGATGTCGACGAAATGTTGGAGTCTTCCTGCTGCCGTTCTGCCTGTAAAGTGCCCCATTTTACACGTGTATCTTGTCGATGCAGCTCCATCAGTAACCATTTCTCACTGTGACGTGGAAGCCCTACACCTGTCCGCGTATGATAGAAATAAAACCTTACTGTAATTCAACTAAAGTAAGAATGATTTAGGAATGAGAGGGAAAAACTATTGGATAGGAATCAGGGATGCTTACCCATAGCTATGCTTTCCAGGATAAACAGTAAAATGTAAGGTTCATAATTTCACGTGGCTCTCGTCTTTTTTTGCATTCTGGCCGATGACGGAAAGGAGAGAGACGTACATAATAAGAGATCGGCCTCCTGTTTTTCACGGATGTTCTGAAAAACACTTTGCACTCTATGACTACTTGACGTTTGTGATTGTGGAATGATTCCACTGCTCAGTATCTGTGCTAGAGCCTCGCCGCTTCCCACACAAACTTGGATCTATGGCGCTTCTTATGCTGAAAAATATTTTGTACTGTGAAGGTTTCTAGTATTCAGAGCTGTTTTTATTTATTTATTTGTTTATTTTTATTCTCGCTCTTGCTGATTGCCACGTAACATTCGGTAGAGTTTCCTTTCTGTAGTTTCGTTGGGAATTTTTCCACTTCCATACTCTTATTAACTACCCCGTTTGTTTACGCCTGTGTCCCACAATGCATTTTATTTCAGTTATTAGTCACATAAGATCCCTCAAGACTCGGATAGTGCCCTTCGCGTCCAGGGTTCTCTCGGCCGCCTCATTCTGGTTACGGAACTTGGCCCTTTCTTCCCCGCCATTTTTACTCTTTTTGCCTGTCATTTGGTTCCGCCCTCCGTGACGCCTGTTGACGCTGTCTGTTTCAGTGGACGTGCTGCAGATGCTGGAGTTCAACGTGACCATCACGTTCCCCGCCGCGCCGCTCCTCACCGTTATTCTCGCTCTCGTCGGTAAGTTCTTTCCGGGCTCTCCGTTCTCTTCGCTTCCGTTGACGCTGCGCGGGGTGACGGCTGCTTTCTTCTTCTCGCACTACTGGCGCTCGGCTACACTATTTTTTACCCTATTTGAGAGTAACGTGCGTATGTTTCTTGTAGCCTGTTTTCCAAGTTCTGAGATGATTTGTGGATACCTTGTTGTGATTCGTTTCAGCGACAACAGTGAGGCGTGCAACGTGAGCAACTTATTTTCTGTTTGGATCCACGGGATTCGTCGTACGGATTAAGCATGTGGCTGGTGGTGCAGACTCTGTGATCTCAGGTGGTTTTAATCGCTCGATTACAGTGATTGGATGGAGAGTCTTCTGCTGTCGGTTGCTTAGCCCAGGACATTTCGTATGTCCCATAACCTGTGTTTGCCCCTCTGTGAATCAGTCTTTATAGGACATAACGTAATCAGCTCCTCTTGGCCTTCAGTACTCCCCTTTAAAAAAAAAAAACAGACCATTTGCCTGAAAGTATATAAATCCTTAATTTAAAAGAAAATCCAATGAAATACAACACACAAAATTGTTAAGACTTTCGTGACCACTCGTTGACAAAACTGCCTGTTGGCTTCTGCCTCGGATTCTTCGGCCGAGGTTCGTCTGATGATTTTTCTGACGTTTCTCCAGCACGAGTGGCTGGCATCAAAGTTTCACCCTCCAATCCACCACTACCAATGGAGGTTGAAACTTTGATAATGACAGCCACTCGTGCTGGCGAAACGACAGAAAAATCATCAGGCGAACGTCGGCCGAAGAACCCTAGACAGAAGGCAATAAGCAGTTTGTAAAATGCAACATAGTTTGAAATTACTAACTCTAGCTACTCACGAAACCAGTAATCGTTAAAAAGTGAACTCTGTTTTGTTTGAAGTCTAAGATAGTAAATGAGATATCCAAGTTTTCTATATAATTTAACTAGCATTACATATTGTTTCCTCTCTCTTCTTCATAAACACACGTTTTTCGTAGCTACTCGAAATCGATTTGAGGGAATACCGGAATGACTGTTTAGTCCTCCGCCCCTATCTTCTACTACTACCCATATTGCGCTGCGCGAGATGAAGCATTTCAAACATACTTGACTTACTGGGTTCTGATACATCTAGTTTCACTGACGTTACTGTGCACAAATGTCGACTGCGCAATCGAAGTGATTCGGTTCCGACTGAGATGGCTCAGGAAAACTCCGTTGGTCGTACTGCACACACTCTCCGTTGTGTGAGAGGCTCTTCAGAATACGAACTGACTCTTAGGTATGACACACTGCACAACGAAGAGGCATGAAGTCGGTGCTTGGTATTCGCGATGAGATAATACAATATTACACGACCACCATTTAAATTGATCCTACTAATCTCTGTTTCAGTTTATCTTCACTAATACGCTCACCTAACATTGGGAAGAAGTGACAAATTTCGTGGAATTCACCTATTACTACTGTTTTTCTTGGCGAAACGTACTTGTTAAGGACATAAGGCATGAGAATTGTGTCACTCGTCTCCAATCTCTGACAGTATTCACTAATACGGTCGTCCACAATGATTCATTATTCACTTTTCGTGTTGAGTTGATAGTTATGTAGGATAGGAGACCGTTTAGGATTGTAGAACGAGCCGACATTTACATTAACAGAGGCAAAAGGCTGTGAGGAACTAGTTCTGTAACATCTATTAACAATTATCGTCGAACTACAGTATTCTGTATGTGCTTACACAAGTTGGTAGTGAACGCAATGAAAATCGGAATCTACAGTACTAAACCGCTGTCAGGGAATCCAGCACTACTTCCAGTATGACCATCTTAGCGGCCTCCTGTAGTAACGAAAATTTGATTTAGAATAATTCAAGTAACTATTGACCGTATTTAAAATGTTATCATAACGTACTCATTAGAAATAATCTTACGTATTACAGGTAGGAACGGGGCGTGTGTTTGTCTTAAGGCAACGTAACTGATGGCGCTCAAATCCAATATTTGAGAAACAGAGCACTTACCAACTTACAACAGATTTTAAGCAGAATTTCAAACCTTTCCAAAATGTTTTATTGCTTACGTGCTTAAAGACAAGTATTTAACACATTAACAGATTTGTAATCAGATTTTTGAAGCTGTTTTATACATAGGGGCTCGATTCTTTAAAAAGTTGGGGGTTTGTTGGTAAAGTCTTCATTTTAAAATAAACTTAGCTAAGATACAGTAGACAGTGCGGCCAGTTGTTTGAGCTGGTATTTTTAAGGTTCATAGCTGCCGAATTATGACGCTAAACTCATTTTTTTTATTAAGTGGAACTGTGGCATTTGAGAGTGTCTTCGAAGAGCACTTCCTGGACATAACTTGTTCGGAAGTTGAAAAAATAGTAACAAGAGTTTGAGTACAGAGGTATTTTTTTGTACCGAAGTAGGTTGAGAAATTGGCGGAGTGGTAAAAAAAAGGTCACGAACTATCGTCAGTATATTAACCCTGTTGAAATTTTTGCGTTAAATCAACGGATAAAATTCCGAAAGTGCAGGTTCGGTGAAGATTACTCGATGCAAATGCAAAGTAGACAGCAGATAGGTGGTGTATGAATACAACGCAACAAGATCGATGCGCGAAGCTACATCTGCTACCACTGTCATACCTTACCAGAAGATCTATCAGAGGACACCAGAAATTTCTGGTCCTACGTAAAACAACTAAGCGGGTCGAACGCTTCTGTCCAGTCACTAACTGACCCGTCTGGTGCGGCAATAGAAGTGAAGTTTTAAATTTTGCATTTAACAAATTATTCTTGCAGGAGAATCTTACAGACATATCGCCGTTGATCGTCGCACAGACTGTCGTAGGGAGGCACCCCTGCCGTAGAGAAGCAACTGAAAGGTTACGTTATGTTCATATGTACGGCGTCTGTTCTGTCGGACATGTTTGACTGAACATAGACTACACACTGGTATGATTTAGCGGCCGTGATTATCGACAGGGACACTGCATCAACATATGACGAGATCGGAATTTGGGTCAGTCGGGAATCGTGTCGTGATGGCCGAGATGGTTAAGACAACTGTTATAGAGAAGCGATGCATCCGGGATTGAATCCCGGTCCGGTACGGATTTTCAGTCGGAAATTTTCGTGAATATTAACAGATGAGAGTTGAAAACAGATGAGAGTTGAAAACAGATGAGAGTTGAAAACAGATGAGAGTTGAAAACAGATGAGAGTTGAAAACAGATGAGAGTTGAAAACAGATGAGAGTTGAAAACAGATGAGAGTTGAAAACAGATGAGAGTTGAAAACAGATGAGAGTTGAAAACAGATGAGAGTTGAAAACAGATGAGAGTTGAAAACAGATGAGAGTTGAAAACAGATGAGAGTTGAAAACAGATGTGTCGCCTCCGGATGGAACCCGAATTTGCTTTTACACAGAAAACTCTGGCCCCTTTCTTAGCTTGCATTTATCGCAATTCTCTCGCCCAGCGCAAAGTACCAAACGGCTGAAAAAAAGAGCAGGTGACTCAAAATGGCTCTGAGCACTATGGGACTCAACTGCTGAGGTCATTAGTCCCCTAGAACTTAGAACTAGTTAAACCTAACTAACCTAAGGACATCACACACATCCATGCCCGAGTCAGGATTCGAACCTGCGACCGTAGCGGTCTCGCGGTTCCAGACTGCAGCGCCAGAACCGCGCGGCCACTTCGGCCGGCAGGTGACTCCTGTGTGTAGGAAGGGTAAAAGAACGGATTTACAAAATTAGACCATTTCCTTAACATTGGCTTACTGCAGAACTTTTGAACCAGCTATGATTTCGAATGTAATAAAATTCCTCGAGACGGAAGAGCTTCTGTCCACCAATCAGGACGGATTTAGAAAGCATCGCTCGTCCAAAACTCAGCTCGTCTTTTTCCCACATGATGTCCTGCCAACCATGGATGAAGGGCAACAAGCAGATTCCATATCCCTAGATTTCCGAAAAGCGTTTGACGCGGTGCCCCACTGCAGACAGTTAGCGAAGGTACGAGCATATGGAGTGGGTTGCCAAATATGTGAGTGGCTCGAAGTCTTTTAATTAATAGAACCCAGTAGGTTGTTCTGGACGGCGAGTTTTTGTCAGACAAAAGGGTATCGTCAGGCGTGCCACAGGGAAGTGTCATAGGACCGCTCTTATTCTTCGTATATACATAAATGATTTGACACAGGATGAGCAGCAATTTGCGGCTGCTGATGACTCTGTGGTGTCGTCGTTGAGTGACTGTAGGAGGATAGAAGATGACTTGAAAAAATTTCTACTTGGTGTGATGAATGGCAGCTAGCTCTGATTGTAGAAAGTAGCTGTGCTGCTTGGCACAATCACGTGGAAAAAATATCTAGACGTAACGTAGCAAAGCGATGTGAAACGGAACTAGTACATAAGGACTGTAGTAGGGAAGGCGAGTGGTCAGTTTCGGTTTATTGGGAGAATACTAGGAAAATGAGATTGATCTGTGAACGAGACCTGTCGAGAATACTAAGGCGACCCATTTTTGAGTGCTGTTAGTGTGTTTGGGATCCCCACCAGGTCGTACTAAAGGAAGACATCGAAGCAGTTCAGAGGTGTGCTGCTAGATATGTTACTGGTAGGATCTATCAGCACGTGAGTATTACGGAGATGCTTCGTGAAGTTCAATGGGAATCCCTGGAACGAAGATGACATTCTTTTCGCGATGCACCTTTGAGAAAGTCTAGAGAACCGGGATTTGGGATTGACTGCACAACGAATTTGCTCCCACCAACGTACATTTCGCGTAAGGACCACGCAGACACGATAATAGAAATTAAGGCTCGTTTCTCTCGATCTGTCTGCGAGTGGAACTGGAAAGAAAAAACCAAATTGTGATATGAAGTAACCTCCTCGATGCACCACACACTGGCCTGCGGAGTATATATAAGGATGGATGGATGGAATGATGACTGCAATGAAAAGAAAACATTGATACCAGAAACATAGTTTTGGTGAACGGTAGAGAGTAATGAGAAAATAACAAGTATGGAGCAGCACAGATCATAAAGGGCACGATGATTTGCAAGTATTTAGAAATTGAAAGAAATTGAGATTTGTAGAGGTTGGTATCTGACCAGTTGAAACACCAACGACAAAAAAGGTAGATAAACCTCACACCGGCTTTTATAGACTTTCTGTAATTACAGACGAATGTTCGAATTACGGACGAATGTTCGTAAGGACGTTGACGAGTCCAGGACGGCTTGGCCTATGGCAAAGCGATAGGGTTCTCAAGGAAAGTGAGTGGAGAACGGCGTGGCCCCCGTGAGGAACATTCCTGGCGGGGATGCAATCGAGTGGCGGTCCCCAGGCGCTCGCCACAGCCGGTGCGGGGACGTTGCACGCGGCCTTTACTAATGCACCCAGCCGAGGCGCGCTAAATGTTGCAGCGCCCGCAGCCGCCGCCTTGAGGTGCTCGGATTAGGCCTGCTGAAATATTCAGACGGCTTCGCTCTGCGTACCCCACTACGTCCGCTGTCACCTTTGCTAAACAAAGAACAGCTCGTCTGCCGCACACGAGGCGCCGACGGAGCAAAGCACACGTCCCGTCGGCGCCTTTGGCCTTCGTCAGAACCTCCAAGATTTACGAGAGCAGTAGTCACAAAGTGTTAATTATCTCCTCGAAAAAATAAAGTTACGTAGTTAACGTTTCGTTCACTTCTGGGTTTGTCTCTGCTGTCCGAGATTATGTTGAAATCTCCACTTGTTTTTCAGGTGATAGGAAATACCCTGTTATCAAGATTTAAGTGAGTTTGAACGTGATGTTATAGTCGGCGCACGAGCGACGGATACAGCGTCTTCGAGGTAGCGAGGAAATGGGGATTTTCCCGTACGACCATTTGACGAGTGTACCGTGAATATCAGGAATCCGGTAAAACATCAAATCTCCGACAACGCTGCGGTCGGAAGAAGATTCTACAAGAAGGGGACCAACGACGACTGAATAGAATCGTTCAGCGTGATAGGAGTGCAACTCTTCCTCAAATTGCTACAGATTTCAATGCTGGGTCATCAACAAGTGTCAGCGTGCCAAGCATTCAAAGAAACATTATCGATATGGGCTTTCGGAGCCGAAGGCACAGTTTTCTACCTTTGATGATTGCACGACACAAAGCTTTACGCCTTGCCTGTGCTCGTCAACACCAGCATTGGACTGTTGATGTCTGGAAACATGTTGCTTGGTCACACGAGTCTCGTTTCAGATTGTATCGCGCGGATGGACTTTTGCGGGTATGGAGACAACTTCATGAATCCATGGTCCCTGCATATCAGCAGGGGACTATTCAAGCTGATGGAGGCTCTGTAATGGTGTGGGGCGTGTGCAGTTGGAATTATATGGGACCCCTGATACGTCTAGATACTACTCTGACAGCTGACACGTACGAAAGCATCCTGCCTAATTACCTGCATCCATTCCTGACCATTGTGCATTCCGAAGGACTTGGGCAATTCCAGCAGAACAGTGCGACACTCCACACGTCCAGAATTGAGAAGAGTGGCTCCAGGAACACTCTTCCGAGTTTAAACGCTTCCGTTGGCCACCAAACTCCCGAGACATGAACATTAGTGGGCATGTCTGGGATGCCTTGCAACGTGCTGTTCAGAAGAGATCTCCACCCCCTCGTCCTCTTACGGATTTACGGACAGCCCTACGGGATTCATGGTGTCAGTTCCCTTCAGCACTACTTCAGACTCTAGTCGAGTCCATGCCACGTTGGGTTGCGACACTTTTGCGTGATCGCGGGCGCCCTACACGATATTAGGCTGGTATACCAGTTACTCTGGCTCTTCAGTGTAGTACTCTGCACCCCTCCTCCCCGTTTCTCTCTTCCCCGCTGTCTCTCTCTTGTTAGTTTTTAAGTGTAGTGTACAAAACTAGAAATATTTCTATGTGAATTTATTCGTTCTTTTCGGGTTAAAAAATGTAAAAAGTTGAAATGATCCCTTTGTTAAACTCAGCAAAATTACGTACGATTTGACACTGCAGTACAGCAGTTTGTTATTTAACGTTCGGCGGAACAATACTAACGGGGGTATCTATAATATTGTGCAAGAACTGGTTGGGAACCAATTAACCTTTGCAACCTGACGAGAACAAGTGTTATTCTTCTGCACAACTAGTGTTCTGCGTATGTCCTCATCTGTGTTGCTACAGATTACGTGGGCATGTCCAAATTCCTACTTTGAAAGCAGAGCGTGCGAGGGGCCATACTATCGCATCAAGTTGCGACGAGCAAGAGTTCTAAATGTGCACCAAATTGGTGTCTTGATGATGATAACGATCATGATGATGATGATGATGATGATGATGATGATGATGATGTTGATGATGTCCCAGCGCAGAAACAGCACGTAGGTCGTAGTGAGTGGGTTAAAGCTACCAAACTGCTGAATAAGAAATCCAGTTTAAAGTTGAGGTACGTTAACGTTATGATTAACCGGAATAAATTAGACGACAAAACTGTAAACCGCTTACAACAGATAAAATAAATCTTCGACCTCAGTCACATTGTTGATACTGTTAACTATGCTGTTGCAGTCTCAAATTTGATATAAAGCACATTAAAATGTGCGCAGAGTCGCGGTACCTTAGTATGTACGTACGTTTACGTAAACTGAAGGGGCAGAGTTAGAGAGGAATGGAAAGGAAGGGGAAGCTACTAATGATATCAGCTGCATCGGGACTTTATGCGGAATCAGCGTTGACGAGTGAAAACACTGTGTACGGGTGGCTCTATGGTTAACGCAACTGCGTAGCAAGCAGGAGATCCCGGGTTCGAGTCCCGGTCCGGCACACATTTTCTCACGTCGCCGCTCCTTCCGCACAGTCCCGACGCAGCCGACATCACTAATCCTTTCGCTTTCTTTTCCTTTCTCCCTCATTCACGTTCCTTCTTCCCTCCTTCACCTTCAGTTTACCAGTTTATGTAACATCTCTCACAGCGGGGGTTTCATGTGGTGTCTGTTCTTTCGAACATGCCCGAAAGAGCACGACACCACGCGTTCATATAATTTACGTACTTGGTGAGCATGTACGACCTTACCCCGGCGACACTGTCTGCAGTGAATCGCATAGTCGCTGCTAAGCGCACACTTACCCGTTCATGTCCCGGACTCGACTAAAACTACCGCAGTCCGAAGAAGTTCGTCTGGTATTGTTGGTGCGCCGCAGGCCTACGAATTGCTTCGTCTGCATTGCATCACGTTAACGTTATGAAAAGAATGCAATGAAAGGGATTTGAGTATTGTGTTTGATCTCTTACTATTGAGGTTACCTGCTATAAATAGCAACTGAATCATCTTTCGAAGTTGTTTTTACCCTTCAGAGTAGTTAGCAGCATTGTGCATAGCCAGTTTCAGCCTTGTGAAAGTCGTAGGTCACCCTTAGCACCGCCAGTTCGAGAGGATCTGTCTACTGCCCGAGGAGTCTCTGTCACAGAGAAGGACGGTAAAACTCTGGAACATATATCTATTTTGTATAAGTTGCAAATAAATAGTTGCCACTATTAAAGTTGCATTCCTTGTAACTGGAACAGCACATTCGAAGACACAAACGGCTTACCAGGAAACCTAGAAACAACGCGTTGATCTTCTACAGTTGGTCTCCCAAAGAGAGAGAGAGCATGGGAGACCAGTGATGAGACGGGCTCATCTCACGGGAGAACTCGCGTGTTGGAGCGGCGGCGTCTATCGGGAAGGACTGAGAGCGACTGCGTAACTCCTGGTCTAACTACGAAACTCCGGCACTTCTATAGCTTCGCCTTTCAACTTTGTGAATTGAGTGGGTCTTCCACGACCTTGCTCAGGGTACCAACAACGAGGAGGAGTGGTCTGACGAAACCGGCCCTGACTGTTAACCTTGTACAAGCCAAGGTGAGATGCTTCCCACAGTTGGCAAGACGCGGCCACACAGCGCCTAGAGCAGCGGTCGTGGCTCGTGTGCTGTATCATTAGCGCCGAGCTGTTCCGAGTCCTCGTACCCCGCTGCTTAAAGTTGGCGCCAATTTCATCGCTATTTGACTTTCGAAGCAGCTTTCCTGCGCTTGTTTGCAACGTAATTGTTGATTTAAATGAACCTGGCATCGATGTTGCAGTTAATGGGATAGACGAAGAATTGGGTGACTCTTTAGTTAGGTGACTTAACTATTCTGACAATTTACAATTATTATGTTTAGCTGGCCGATTATAGTTTGGTACACCAGGATAAGCCATTTTTAATTAATTATTTCACATGAAGGAACACATTATACACCACCTTTAATTCCTCTAATTATGAATATGTTGCTAAATTGTGTATTTACGTTAGGCCGTTTTAGAGAGTGGTGGGCGGCGGTCTCTTGCTCTAGTTTTTGAAACCAAGCGCTTTAGTCCGTAAGAGGCACACGGGTCTCGTATTGCATCTCTCTTTTTTTTTTTTTTTTTTTAATTTATTTTTTTTTGGGGGTGGGGGAGGTGGTGTTGTGAAAGACACTGTCTGTGTGCCTCCCTTCTAACAACTTGCGATGAACAGCAACAATAGTGAATGCAGTAACTCGAGACATATGCTCGCAAAAGTAGGGGACGACTTTGGCTACCGACTGAAGTTTTTTTGTGCGTCCGATTGAGGGCGCATTCAACATTCGTGATGGATGAATGAAAACTTTGATCTAAAACGTAATTGTGAAAAGTACCCCCCAAGATTTTATTCGCACCGTTTTTAAATCGGACTGTTGTTTCGAAAATGAAATTTTTGTAGTCTTGTGTGTAAGTTAAAATTCACTCAGTTTTTATCTTGTTTCATGTAGAAGATATATCATCTTAAAACTGGCCCAATCTTTTTTTAAACATCCTGTATTACGTACCAAGTATCTGATTAAAAATTTATTCGCAGTCTTTAAGCTGGGTATATATGTGCGAGTTCTTCACTCTCAGATAGCTTTTGGGAGTAATACGTGCCGTGCAAAGAGCGCCGAGAGTCGTCTGGCCGGCAGTGTCGAGAGTGGGGCAAGACCCCATCCAGATAGTCGCTCTCTGCGAGTTCGGAGCTCTCGTGTAGATGGCAAACTCCTTCTCTCGAGAACTGCTCACCTTAGGTCTCAGACAAGAAAAACCGTACCGGTATTGTCGGTAGAGCTGACAATACAATTGCGCGTCGGAGCTGATGAATGATGTTGAGGACTACACAACACCTAGTCGAGGGGATGAAATCATCAACCCGGCCGGCAATTGAACACGGGCCCTCTGCCTGGTAGGCAAGCACGTTACCACTCAGCTAAGCAGGCGGACTAGTAGAGAGAATAAACATAGTTGATTGTAGAAATATTAGTGTCACAAGCAGTCTGTCTTTAACACTAATGGATTTACAGATATCTAGATTGTCAATTTTGAGTCCAATTATAAAGTGTATTTCTTCCATCTCCGTCGCTATCATTCTCATAAAATTTCGATATTGTTGTGGAAATTCCATTGCAAGCTATACGATTAGATCCTTGCCCGCCTTATCCACGAAAACAGTCATTTGCGATTTGCTTTTTTGAGGGTAAAAGTATTAAAAAAAGGCAACTGCAGCCCGACACTCTTCCATCGCAACCTCTTGGCAACTGCAGCCCGACACACTTCCATCGCAACCTCTTCCTGCATTTACAGAGCCACGACAGAAAAAAATTATCGCAAAGAGTGATCTCCAGCTATCTGACACTCCTACCCTGCCATGTATAAACGCTTCCGACAACTGCTCCCGCAAGACTTTCACACCCTTACCGAAGGTTCTCACAAGGATCTATCAGCAAGAATTCTCTGCTAATGTAAACAATTCTGCGGCTACTGTCTTGAGAGCAAAAATCTCTGACGTGAATCCGAGAGCGCTTATGCTGTGTGCCTCCTTCAAGACAGCAACCTGCAACGCACGCGCGTCCCACGGGTGGCCACGTTTCAGGCAGCCTCTGCCTCAGCAGGCCCTAGCGCCTGCGAGCCAATTAGCGATCCGCGCTTGTCCCACATCTTGGTAAATGTCCTGCTCGACAGTAGCATGCCGTTTTGTTGTCCACGGAGTCTCTGGCAGCCGCAACGAGAGGCGGGTGACTTTTTTCGTACGACATGTAGCCTACCCGTGCGCCGTGACAGTACTCCAGTGCGTCACTTAGCCACGTATCGGCAGTCCATCTCAGCTGTCGAACCAGTCATTACTTCGAGATTCCTGGGCCTGGCACCAAAGCATCCACAGCTCACCAGTTGGAGCTCTCGCTAGGATCCACGTGGGACAATCGCTGTGGAATGACTAACTTCTCATCTGTATCGTCCATAGGGCAGTAATTTTACTGCTCCAGACTTTGGCCTTGCGCCAACTAAGTACTGCGGTGTTATTAACTTCAGAACAATCCAAGTGATCCTGGACTTGAACCATTTGTTACTCACTGTGGCCTTCGACCACTTAGTCATTATTTGCTTTCCTTGTTGGATCCTAAGTAGCAACGAATTTTTCATTTGTAAATAACTTACTCCAAGAAGGAGCTTTTGTTTATGTAGTTATTAATGAACTTGTTCACATTGTTTACCTGGACACTGTTCTCATTATCCCTTCACCGGCTCAAGATACATCACTTCAATTCGAGATTAAGAATATTTACTTTACATTTTAAAAGACCTCTACAGTACGTACAGACTACGCTGCCTTCGCTGTCACTGCGCTCGCCTTTCTCCCCCTCCCCCGCACAGTCAGAGGTTGGTTTGTTCGCCAGTCTGTGACCAGTTGTGATTGAGACGAGTTATACCAAGAAACGACAATTATAAATGTTTATTCTGGTAACACATATACGGCGAGACTTACTAGTATTATCATAAAGCTAACGTTTTTAAAAAAAATATTCTTGTTTTTAACTTTGTTAGTATTTCATACTCCAGGGAGCCTGTTCCTTTATGCACAGTCAGCAACAGTGCTTTGTGTATCTGGCCCCTTTCTTTCGATAAGGGTCACAGCACGCCACCGTTTCGAAATTTTGTCGCGTCATGTCCCGTCACTCATTGTATCGCTGTTCAGGTTGAGATTTGACGTGGTCGCGTCGGTATTTCTAAATAAATGCTGCCTTCTTCAGCAAGGCGATGGGGGATCTTCTTTCATGTAGATGATATACGAGGGTTGTCCAGAAAGTAATGCACCGCATTTTTTTTCTCAGCCGAAAACAATGCTACGAATGCGAAACGTTACGTATGGATTGTTTGAAGCCTCCTGAGTGAGCGCGCCAACTTTCCGTCACTTCCGACAGATAGCGTAGCTGCGGGACGGTTTCAAAATGGCGTCTGTAGGTGATGTACGTTACAAGCAACGTGTAGTCATTGAACTTGTCACTGCAGAGAAAGAAACTGTGGGGAATATTCACAAACGCTTGTGCAAAGTCTACGAAGCATCTGCTGTCGACAGAAGTGCAGGTAGTCGCTGGGCAGGGAGGATGAGGTAATCAGAAGGCGGTTCGGCGGAGCTCCACGATTTGCAGCTGTTGGGAAGACAATCCACGGATGTCACACCTGATATGTTTCAGCGAGATGATGATGTCATTCGCGAGGACAGACGCATTACGACTCGGCAGTTGGCGCTGCATCTGTCAATCAGCAAAAGAAATGTGGATGCAATTAGCCGCACTCTTGGATATTCAAAAGTGTGTGTGTAACGACAGTGCATACACGCCCTTGTTTCGTGCTGAAGCAAGGCTATAGAACGGTATTTAAATTATGTGGAAAAATAGGGTGTGTAGATAAATACCATTCTTTCGTGTGTGTAATTCTCATTATGTTCAATGAAGAACTGTTGAAGGAAAAAAAAGCGGTGCATTACTTTCTGGGCAACCCTCGTACTTTTGTGAAACGTGATGAATGTTTTCGCAACACCATGTAGATCTGCAGATAGTAGCGCATACTACTAGTAAAACTGGCAGTCGCCCTGCTAATGTAACCCATCGAGGATAAATACCTGGTGAGTGTCTCTTGTTAGTCGACGGTAGGGCAGTAGCTTCAAAGAACCCTACACCACAACACTGTCAGATCTAATTACAGCCAATGCAGAGAAGTGTGCCCGTCGTGTGCCACAGAGAATACGATCAAAGTGCACGTTGTCAGCTCGCTCCGCGAATCGATGGAATATCGCCGCAAGCGGCTGACGCGTTCAGCGACCGACAACGCCGCAGTCACAGACCGAGTCTCGCAGTCGCTGACGGGTCTGTGGCGCCGCCTCGGCGCGGATCGCGTTGCGGTGTGGCGGGCAGAGTCTCGAGTGGAGCGGCTCTTTGAGCATTAGCGCCGAAATTAAGTAGGTGGACTATTGCTAATTAGCGTGTAGCTTCCTGTTAATTAAGTTCTTTGTGGCGGAGCGGCGCGCGCGTGCCGCCGCTGGCGCCTGGGACCGCGGGCGCGCGCAGAGCCGCCTTCCACTTCATTGATTGCCGCTCGCGACCTACCGGGCGACCCGCAAGTCTGCGCACCCGTCGCGCCGGGATCCGCCCCCGCACCGGCCTCTCGTCGCACTTGACTTTCGCCCGCCGCCCCGGCCCTTGACACTCGTTGTTGCACAAAGTGACCTGTACGTTCGGTTCTTTTCCCCCGCTCGTTTTCTGACGAGTCCTCGGAGGTCCCTCGTCTGCTCCGCCGCCCGACCCGTATGCTTTTACCTCACTTCTCTTTAAATAGTTTCTCAGTTGTGGCATCTGTATTTCTTTCAAGGCCTCGATTTACCACTACCACATACTTTCTTGATTCACTCATATTTCTAGCTGAGGTCTCTAACTCAAGACGAACTATCGCTTCACCGAGGGACTGATGGCCTCTCTGTTTAGTCCCTTAACCCCAGCCAACCAACGAATCAACCTCTTCTCGTGCTCGTGTCGTAGCCATTAGTTCCAACACTGGTTTGATGCAGCTCTCGATACTAGTGTGTACTGTCTAAGCCTGTTCATTTTTGCATAACTATTATGGCGCACATCTAGGGCTGCCACCACTACTTAATGATAAAATATTGTACGTTATTTCGGGAAGTTGTTCTATGAGAGCAATAAAGTACGTGAAAATACTTTATTCCACATAGTTTGATTTTTTTCTAGGAACCATTTTACGTAATTCATTAACAGACCACAAAAATTGTTCGCGATTTGGCATGTAACAGATGGTCTAGTAACTGAACAGTGAACGGATTACTCGTTTCCGCAGCCTAACGACAAATCTGAATATTGCCAATGTCAAAGTTTCAATTGGGGAAAAATGAGAACCCGTTAATTCGATATTTTTTGCAACTAGTAAGTACTGCATATGAGTCTGTAGACTCTGTGAGTTAAGCAAACATCTCTCTGCGGATTATTTGTTTCAGGAAGATTTAGCTGAAGGCCTCGAAAGTACTGCCCCTCTCTGCATTATTTATTTCATGAATAGTTAGCAGACGGCCTCGAAAGTACTGCTCCTAACATAGCGGCACTCCTCGCAACGTTTCGTTTTCTTACGAGACGACCGCTGCCAGTCTCAGCGATCTAACAGTTATGGCACTATTGTAGCGTGCGAAAACCTTCAGTTGTTTCAATTTCTGTAATGTGAGGCGGATTGAGGGCAACAGTTTGGTTATTCGATTTTATAGCTTTATGTAACAGTGAATTATGGATAAAGGCAACTTCAGGATACTAACTGTTCTGGTGTAGCCACAAGCGCCGGAACGAAGAGGAGGAATGCAAGACCAGAGAAAGCGGTGCGGCGACGTCAGCCAATAGCCCGCTGGCAGGGACCGCGCGACAGCAGGAGCGACATCTGCGAGAAGTGAATATAAGCGCCGCTGCTGCCAGCCTAGGCTGGACGTTAGTGCAGCATTAGCACGGCGTAGCAGTCCATATCCATTGCTTGTTTGGACTTTTTCTATAGCGAAGACTATTACTTTTTGCATTTCACTTTGCGACACCGATGTAACTCCAAAGTTAAGTATTGTCAATCTGCTTTATAGAAATAAAACTACTAATGTTATTTGCTTGAATTGTAGTATACCATTCAGAGAACGCAGCATCCCTGTACGAGACGAGTGGGCAAGACCCAAAATTAACCCCTCCTTGTACACCTACAAAAAGAAAGAAAAAAAATCTCTCAGTTTTGTCTTGAGTGAAGACTGCAGAGACGCTGTGAAGGTGTTTAGCGGTGACAGTTATTTGTTAAATATTGCTAAAAGCAGTAAATAATGTATTGTTAAACAAAATAAGTAAGCATAATAAGTCATAATTCATTCTGATACAATGCACTTTCATTCACACCTCTAACAACCATTATACTTTATAGGCTTAAAAATAACTGTGCCAATCCTACCTACATTGATTTGAATCTCATTACAGTATTCTATGTTGTCTCCCCCTTTACAATTTCTACCTCCCACTTCCTTCCATTATCAAACCGTATATTACTTGATGCCTCAGAATATTTTCTATCAGCTTACGAGGTGCGGCTAGAAAAAAACCGGACTGATGCTAGAAAAAACATTTACAATTATTTACAATTTCATGTTATCTCCTTCAATGTACTCTCCTCCTCGGTCTCTACACCGCTCCATACGAATTTTCCACTGTTCATAGCAATGCTGCAGATCATTTTCGGTAAGTCCATACATTACTTCCGTCGCTTTTTCTTTTACTGCTTCAACAGTCTCAAATCTAGTTCCTTTCAAAGCTGACTTGACTTTAGGGAAAAGAAAAGAGTCACAGGGGGCCAAATCAGGTGAGTAAGGTGGATGATCTAAGATGGGAATGTTGTGTTTTGCCAAAAACGTCTTCACTGACAACGCACTGTGAGCTGGGGCATTGTCTTGGTGAAGGATCCATGACTTGTTTTCTCCACAAATCGTTCCGTTTTCTCCGTACTCGCTCACGTAGGGTAGCCAGGACGCTAATGTAGTCATGCTGATTCACTGTTTGTCCCTCTGGTACCCAATCAATGTGCACAATCCCTTTGATCTCAAGAAAAACAATCATCATTGGCTTGAATTTCGATTTTGACATTCGTGCTTTTTTTTGTCGTGGAGATCCAGGAGTTTTCCAATGCATCGATTTTGTAAGAAGGTGGGATCACTTTCAATGTTTTCCAGGATGTCAGAACAAATCATTCTTCGGCGTTCCTTCTGTTCAATTGTGAGACACTTTGGAACCATTTTTGAACACACTTTGTTCATGTTGAAACTTTCATGAAGAATCTGCCTAACACTTTCCTTGTCAACTCTTGTTAACTCAGACACTGCTCTGATTGTTAAACGGCGATCTTGTCGAACAAGTTTACCGATTTTTTTCAATGTTTGCATCAGTTTTTGCTGACAATGGTTTGCCAGTGCGAGTGTCATCACTGGTGTCTTCGCGGCCATCTTTAAATCGTTTAAACCACTCAAACACTTGTGTTCGCGATAAACAATCATCGCCGTACACTTGTTGTAACATTACAAACGTTTCACTTGCAGATTTTCCTAGTTTGAAACAAAATTTGATGTTAACACGCTGTTCTTTCTGTACACTCAACATTTTCCGACGCACAGACAAAACGTCAACTACTTAAAACAGACGCCACGGGCAGACTGAGTGCAGGAGGCAGATGAAACTCGAGCAGTAGGCGGAGCGAGAGTCATGTGACAGGCCACGCGACTTTCAGCCTTATTGCATTCGTTTTATTGTTTCACCAGTACTAGTCCGGTTTTTTTCTAGCCACACCTCGTATACGTACTTTCAGTGAAGTTCACCAAAAAGTTTTTTTTATCCCAAATTCGATTCAGTACATAATCATAAGTTACTCGATCTATTCATATAACCTTCAACATTTTCCTGTTACCTTACGTTTCAAAAGCTTCTGTTCTTTTGTTTTCTGTAGTGTTTAACACCCAAATTTTTCTTCCGTATTAGGCTCCTTACTCACCAGAATAATACTTTACGAAAAGAATTCCTTGCTATTAAATTATATGTGGATGTTAACATTAGAAGTACTTTTTCTGCGTCAGGCTTTCTACATTTTATATTTTCACTACGTCTGACAGGGCTAGACTACACTGTCGAGACAAAACTGTGTGACTATTGCCTACCACGAGGTTGAATGCCGCCTGTTGGCATGTGATGGGGTAGGAAAAATATACAACTGTAGCAGAGGCGATTGGGACACATTTTTAGCGACGGTATGGGCCGCAAATGGAAAGTCCACTAACTTAGCGACTCTGACGAAGGGCGGATTGCTGCGGCTCGGCGGCTGGGAACGAGAAGATCGGAAACGGCGAAGCTGGTCGGTTGTCAGCGTGCCGCTGTGCTGAGCATTTCTGGGAAGAGAATGAAAGACCTTCAAACCACGTTTAGGCGACAAAGTATCGGATGTAGACGTCGAGGACTTGCTGCTCTGTAAAGCAGGGTAAGCGGCGTTCAGTGGCAGTACTGTCGACAACGGTGCAGGTGGGGTGCACATAACTTCGGAGCACACGGTTCAGTGCACACCGTCGAACACGGTTCAGTGCACACCGTCGAACACGGGGCTCCGTATCAGACGATCCCTATATGTTTCCAAGTTGGCCCAAAGGTATCGTCAGTTATGATTGCAGTGGACGACACGGGGTTACCGAGAATGGATGGATGGAATGGTGTCGTCTGGTTGGATGAACCACGTTTCTTGTTGCACGAAGTCGATCGTCGTGTCCGGGTACGTCGTCATCCAGACGAACGGCTGCTCGAAACGCGCATCTTGTCGCGGACGCACGCCGGTTGGGGCGGCATTATGTTGTGGGGGAGGGACATTCACCTGGGTTCCAAGAAACTTATAGTAGTCGAAGGCACTGATACTGCTGTGGACTGTGAGAACATTATTGCGAGCCAGCTGCTCCTTTCACGATAGATTCCGTCCTCAACACCGAGCGAGGTGGCGCAGTGGTTAGACACTGGACTCGCATTCGGGAGGACGACGGTTCAATCCCGCGTCCGGCCATCCTGATTTAGGTTTTCCGTGATTTCCCTAAATCGCTCCAGGCAAATGCCTGGATGGTTCTTTTCAAAGGGCACGGCCGACTTCCTTCCCCGTCCTTCCCTAATCCGATGAGACCGATGACCTCGCTGTCTGGTCTCCTTCCCCAAAACAACCAACCAACCAACCAACCTCAACGGCGATGGCATTTTGCAGCAGGATAACTGCCCGTGTCACAAGGTCAGAATCGTGCTACTGTGGTTTTAAGTGCACGATAGTGAACTCAAGGCGGTACCTTGGCCCTCAAATTCGCTGATCTGAATCCGGTGGAACACACCAGGAATGCTGCCGGTTCCGCCACCACAAACCGCAGGCCCGTCGTTTCGGGAATTGCGTGACCTGTGGGTACACATAAGGTGCCACGTACGTGCGTAAGTCTACCAGTGACTTGTCGAATCTATACCATGCAGAATCACTCCTGTATTGCGTTTCAAAGATGGGACAGTATTTTATTTAGCCGGAGGTCATAGTATTTCGGCTCAACAGTGCATTTTGCTGGCCAGATAGCCTAATTCTGCCAGCGTCACGTGATTCGATTACACTCCTTTACGCTTGATTTTCATAAAATGTCATCGCTAAACAAGTCTTCTGCCTGAATTTTAATTTCTGCTGCTTCTTTTCTGGTGCCATAGTTTATTCGGGTCTCTCGGCTGATAGCCTTTCGACAATATAGCACCTGCGGTTCGTCTATTTGTATTGTGGAGGCACACAAACCATCTCCTCCACCACCACCCCACCTCACTCTTTATGTAACAAGCGTCTAACATGCTGGTCACTCAGTGGCCATGTGTTTGTTGACAGATGGATTGTGGGATTGCTGAAGAAAGGAGGTTAGGTGGATCCCTGCACGTGAAGTGTCTCAAAACTATTTTGCCAGCGCATGAATAATCAGTAGACACGCCGTCAGCTTGTAAATCGCTAAGACCCACCTATCATATACCAGTAATCGCTCTAACTGAACAGTACACGCAGTCGGTAAAAATACAGTTAACCTTTTTGATTCGTGTTCCACCAGTTTCGCACATTCCACGGCGGTAAGTATTATCGTCGAGTTAGACGTACTCGTTGGGAACGGCGTCAGAGAGGTTGTTTGGAAACGGCGTCAGAGAAGTTGTTTGGTCGCCTGCAGCAGCGTCTGTGGTACTCTTGGCGCGACACAGCCACTTGGTACCTGCTACATGATTGATTCATCACCAGTTTGACAGGGAAACGGCAAAACATCAAGAGAGGAACTCTCCAGGATCAGTATAGGGAAACACGATACCCAAAACCATGGGGGACGCTGCCGCTGCATTTTACTCTCTCCTTCCAGTGAACGACCACAGGAAATTTAATACTTTGGAAGAAGCATGCACTCAACAATACCAATAACTACTTTTTCTGTCAGATAGTGAACAGGAGGCAAAATTATATTGTTGTATGATCATCACAGTGGTGTTACAGAAGCGGAGTAAGAGGAAACTGTTATCTGTGTTTTTACAAAGCCAGTTCGATGGACAAATCAATCGCTACATTCGGTATGCAGTCCTCGCGGAATGTGCTGCTACATATCGGTGAAAAACTCAACAGCAAGATGCATATTTCCTACGCGCATAAGGAACGACCCTATGCGAAAAGGAGTCTCGAACATCAGCTAACGGCAGAGGTGAAGCTTTTGACTGTGTCACAGAAACTTTATCATGTTGATTCTCTGCCTCCGTTCTAAGCATGGAAGTAATTTACATATCACTAGATTACAATCGACAACTATTTCGGAGTAAGTGCTGTCCTCTGCGAACCCAGGAATCAGTTACTGACAGTTTGTGGTGACGTGTGGACGTTACTTACTTATGATAATGGCGATCTGAGCAGAGATATTATCGTGATGTCTCCTAGTACACCAATCTGTTGTTCCTTTCCGATTACCCGGAACACTTTAGGCCGGGAAATTACGGTATACTATCCTCCTGTAACCGTACTACATTCTTCCAAGCTGATCATAGGAAGATGGTCCAGAGCAGTTAGTGGACGCAAACTTTATTCAGTATATGTGTGCTGATTGTGTCGAAAGATCCAGAGAGTTAACTAACTTCGTCTTGTTATAGTGCTATCTAACACTTGTCGCCCGCCGGTTCCGATGTCTTGAATAATACGGGAAGTCCCTAGCTAAGGCATTAGAGCTTTTTTTCCACACATTTCACGTCTTACTCAACCGTGCGTTACAGCAAGATTATTCTCTTGGGAAGAAGTTTGTACAAGATTTACGAAACTTACCGAAAATAATGCTCAAAGGGTTTTCTGTCTCTCTGTACAAAAGTTAGGCAGATACGACGTCTCGCTGGAGGCTCATACGCCACTGTTTATTTTATTTTTTATTATTTTTTTGTCTTGCAGCAAGTTCACGAACGCCCCTTGCGGTAATCAACCCGTAACGTTCTTCTACCTTAACGTAATTCTTCGCACCACCCGTGAATTGTTTCATTAAATTCACTTGAGTCTTAAAATTGGTATTTTCACTTTTACACGCACTCTTCCTGGAGTAATCAACCCATAAAAGTCGTAACTAAGATGCCACGGAAATATTTATAAAAAAACGTTTTTTTTGAAGACACCATCGTTGTGTCAGCTGAGATACCCACGCTTCGTGGGGCTGATTGACTGACACAACTTCCAATACCTGCTGTAGTTTCGTAATGAATAGTGTGGCGAACGTCATGGGATTTTGTATTTGTTAGCAGTAGTTTCAGCCGATTTTTCTTTCAGTGTGTAAATTAAGCGCAAAATCTGTGCGTGTGATATCCTAATTAAGAAACAACTGCATGGTTATGACTTATCTCAGTCCAGATTTTACAGATAGTCTTTTATTGGGTGACCCTGAAGCTTTCGTAGCACTGGAATTTTTTTTTAAAATTTAGCACCTCCCCAATGCGTACTCTCAGACTGTCTTAGACTGTAAGCAACAAGTGAACAGTGATAATATATTTTTAACTAGCTTTCGTGATACAGCAATGACTAGCAGAAAGAGCTTCAAGAAGGAAAACTGTGACAGCCCCCCTCATTTTTAAATTTTGACTGGAGGCACGTTGCAGGCTGGTAGAGATTATGAACGAACGGTTCTCCATACTGACAAGCCTCCATTGCGACATTACGTGATGCGACGTCATTTGTCGCTCCATAGACTTATTCACTATCCTAAACGTCTCGACAGCACAAACTCCAAGAGACAACTCCTGATATCCAAACACCACATGGTTTTCTAGTAGTTACAAGGCCATGAAAACCAGAGATGACACTCTTCTGCTTAACTATGCGAGTGCAGTGTGTTGCGTTTACAGACGATCGCGGCATCAGAAGATTTTCTGTTGTACCCCACTGTTTCAGCGCTCACTGCTGACGTGTCGTCCACGCGACACTTGTGTTTCACCCAATCACAGTACCATTCTGGTATTCTGTAAGATCTACAGAGTAGTTTCATCTGGTCTCTGTCTGTCTTTCTCCTAAGTTGTAGGTACCGTTCCTGCACCTCATTCGCCTTATTCGGGCCGTTTCTGATCTGTTAGTGCAAGCAGAAACAAAATTGTAACTCAGTGGTTTCCAGTCTGGGGGTAATTATCCCCTGAGGGGTGAAATGAAATATTCGGAGGGATAAAAACTAAACGATTCGATTTTGTTTCAGTTACGAAACTAAATGACTATAATCATCACTGTTGTCATAATTTTGTAAGATTCTAATATTGATTAAATAAGTTCACAATAATTACTTTTTCTGAGTTAATAGCATTAATGCGGTGGAGGTTAAAGGTTGCTCACATAGCCCACACATTACTCACATATGTTGTGCTTTGTTCCGTACACTGCTGTGATGTTAAAAGTGAGACATATGCGTAACATATGCTAAATATCTCAAGGTAATGTTTTCTGTAAGTTGTAGATATTGACAGCTCGACACAGCAGTAACTACATAAAGGCTACTATAGTACTGTACACAGTTTTTAATTCTTCTTCTTATTGTTATTAGAGTGGTTAGACACAAAGGATTAACAGACTGAAGTCTTCCAATTTCCATCATTTTAGAAGTAAGGAGTGCAGCAGTGAAGTGACTTAGGAACAGCAAATATGGTGCACACATCTGAACTTGTTTGATTTTAAGTGGGGTTGCAGTGTGCAGGTCAAACAAATGCCTCAGTGGAGAGGAATAAGATAAGTGTGTACCCTCTCTGTGTGTGGGTAGTTAGTTTTCTTTTCTGAGGAGGAGTTGTGGGTAGCATTTGCGATGCACCACGAATTCCTTCGTCATTCATTCTAACACAAACAAACTAAATATTATTTACTTTGCATCACTTTAAAAGTGCTCCAAGAAAAGTGTTTCATTCTACAGTTTAGTTTGGTGCTGAAGTTGGTGATAATGTGGTGGTGAAGGAGGGGGGGGGGGGTCGCGTTGGTACTAGCTATTGTCTGATTACACTCGGGGGTAATGGTCTAAGAACGGCTTCGGAACCACTGTTCTAACTCAAGTGATACTAAGTTTTATGCAATTTCTTACAGTTGTGTTAACTATCTACCGGTGCTTCAAATTCTAACTCGTTTACTTTAATTATTGAGACATCTAAACGGGTCACATTCAATGTTGCACTGTCAGCACCTAGTGGATGTGCTCTATTGTTCCCTTCTCATGCCTTGCTAAAACTATTAACAAACCTGAATTTTCAAACTTATGACTTTTCTGCCCTCTGACATTTCAAAACGTCGTTTCTTTATTTTTATATTTGGTCTAATAGATATTAATCCTATGATAGTCGGCGTTGTATCGTCTCATATTCCTTTACCTTCCTGCTGGCAGCTTTTATCAGTACGGTCTCATTTTTCTGCTCATCTCATAAAGAGCAGTTAACCGTGGCTTCTTAGGAATCTCATCTCCGAGTGTGGAATTCTGCGAGTGTTTTCTACCCTTATTGTTCTTACTACCGTTATTAGAAGTTGGAATGAAGTCATCGTTTTAGGTCTCCCTTCTTTATTACGTTTGACAAATTTTTCGTTCGGGCTACAGCGCGATCTTTCTTTTGCAGAGAAGTTTCATACTGAAGCTGCATGAAGCAACTTGATCCTGTTTTAAAGTTCTTTTGTGTGTTGGGACTGCAGAGTACGATTTTTTCAACTCAGTTCATTTGCTTGTGAACTATGAAGTCTCATTTTCTATACTGTAAGACTAAAAATCCAGATATGTCATTGGACTGCGTCCTTTCCAATCGAAATGAAAATTTAATGTTCGCTAGATAATTAGCTTCTTTTCTTTTAAGTCAAACTGTATGTGATAAATTAATTCTTATTATATTGAAAGTGTAGCACTTAAAAGCAGCTGCCATTATGACGTTACTTTGCAAGAAATAAGACTTAATCTTTTCGTTTGAATTTTACCGTGCTTCTGCTGAGTCCTGAGATATAGAACTAGTACAAACATATCAAGTGATTTTCGAATGGTTGTACGATATTTTCTAAGTTGTTAGCTGCTGTGCCGGCGTGACTGATGGAATATGACGTATACTCGACATGAGTCTTCTTAGTATTCGTATTTTTGTTTCTCTTGTATTTTCATTGTGTCTTCTCTCGTCCTTTCGAATATGTTTTCTACTGTTTTTGTTTAATGTAGCATATGCTATCATGTTTCTGTTCTCGTTTGCTTGAAACACTCTACTATTTAAATATTATCCCGTTCCTGCAGAGATTTTCTTCTCTCTTGCTTGCTTCGTACCTGCAACATCCGCTGCTGTTTGAATAAGTGCCTTAGTTAATTAATTGCCCCCTTTCGTCGTTATACATAAAATCTTAATTTTCTAAGAAGCGGGATGAGGGAAAATGGGGATGGACAATCCAGTATAGGGGGCGGTGTAATGGGGCGACCAGATACGGCTCCGTGCCCGACAAAATGCCTGTTTTATATAGTTATGTGGGAGTGGAAACATATCCTTGTGACTGGTCTTGGCACGACCAAAATACACGCAAGCAGTGAACTGGCGTTGTGGTTAAGGCACTTCATTTGCTAACTTGGATTTTTCCTTAACTCGATTAAGGTGAATGCCTATATGGAGAGTTTCGAAAAGGACACAGTTGGTTTCCTTAATCATAAGCAAACAGAACGAAAAATTAATCATTCCCAGGAGACATGATGCTAATACCGTGTGACACTCTTACACCCCCCACCCCTCTAGCCTTGATAATGAATACAGTTCGGCGAGCGTGTGTCCACAATTTCCTTCAGGTATGCCAAATCCAGCTGAAGCCGCTCATTCCGGATTAGTTCCCATAGAGCTTCCATATTGCTGGGAAGATAAGTTTCAATCCCAAATAGTCACAGATATACACAATGGGATTAAGTTTGAGTAACTTAGCTGGCCAATGGAGGCTCGGTAGAATGCCTGGGTGTTCGTCAAACCAGGAACGTATTCGAGTTGCCCTCGGAACACCGCTGTTGCCATCTTGGAAAATGGAAATGTCCACATCTTATTCGTCATGAAGGTGTAGAAGGAAGGACTACATTAAGTCGCCGAGAATTTTGAAGCAAACAGCCTGGTTCATATTAAAGGTAACCTCAATTAGTGGTGTTGAGTCATGGTAAGGGGAACACAACCAAAACGTCACCCAACAATCGGCAGCGTCAACTTCACCCTCCAGACACTGTGCACGTTGAACGACTCGTTGAGCTGCGGTTCGCTCGATGCCTCACATCATTTGGAAAGAGGCAGGATCGCGACTTGTCAGAGGGCTTTGTACACGTCTCCATCAGCTACTGACCACTTTCTGTGCCGCTGTGAGCAGTGGTCTTTCGCGAGGTACCCGACTCCGGATGTGCATTGCATGCTGTTCTCTTCGAAATATTGGCCGCGGTGGCCGTGCGGTTCTAGGCGCTGCAGTCCGGAACCGCGGGACTGCCACGGTCGCAGGTTCGAATCCTGCCTTGGGCATGGATGTGTGTGATGTCCTTAGATTAGTTAGGTTTAAGTAGTTCTAAGTTCTAGGGGACTGATGACCTAAGATGTTAAGTCCCATAGTGCTCAGAGCCATTTCTTCGAAATGTTCGCTGGGAATCTGCTTGAGACGAACAGCAGTTCGTGTCGGGCTTGAAACAGATTGCTGACAGGGCGTGTTACAAGTGTCCGGTCCCTATCGATTAAGATCTTCTTACGATCGCAGTCCCTACGCCTTCTTACGTGGGTACGAGTGGTACACCATTCCTTGTATCAGTTCTACACGGTCTACAGCACTCCAAAGAGACCGGTGTACTCTTTTCTAGGGGATACGATTTTTTGCCCAGTAAGTTTACTTGCTCAGTAGGGCCTAACCTCTCTCTCTCTCTCTCTCTCTCTCTCTCTCTCTCTCTCTCTCTTTCTCTTTCTGTCTCTCAAGTCTGTGGGATGATAAACTCCACTCAGGCTACATGATATAATTAAGTTACCAGCCGTTCATTATTGGTAGCCAAAAACGAGCTATGTCTTTACTAACTGACCCAAGTTTTGCTATGTTTAACTACTTCAATTGTTGAGACATCTGTGCTGGCGGATAACATTAGTTAAGTATACCACTTCGACTTCGTGGTAGTCGGTGAATTTAGATTGTGATGACGTTCCCGGCGTGCCTTTTGTTGCGATCGGATTTCGCTGCATTGTTAGTTGAGGTAAGGTTCCACTGCTCTATCCACTAAGACTTCGTAGGTTTTTCTTTTAGCCTGTGTTAAAACTTCGGTTGCGTGCCATCGAGAATCCTGTTAGCTTCCCAGGCTGATTTGGTTCTTTACTCCGACTTCTTTTTTCGGTACTTTTAAATCTTCGTTCATTTCCCTGCTCGGGCACGTCCGTTGGTTATATTGCGAGCCTCAGCAGCCGTATCCGAAAACGAAAACACCGACTGTGCGAAATCCTTGTTGGTCCACTCAGGGCCGAACAAGTACAGAAATAAAAGGAACCATACCCTGCGTCGGTCCCCTCTCCGGTTCGCAAGAAGACTCTCGCTTTTCTTACGGTGCCAAAACACTTCGCGTTTGCTGCTGTTAACGTTTGACGCATTACTTCTTATGTACGAAACAGCCAGTTCTCATTCTAAACGGAACCACTTTGCACTAGTGGCAGCGTAGCAACGCCTGAACAACAGTCGTGACTTCACAGAAGTAGTCAAGCCACACTTACATACGAAGAATCACATCTTCAAATTGGATTGTACACCACTGAAGTCGACCCAGGGAGTGATGGGTTACTTCCACGTAGAACTGGACGGCGGTGATGAGCTGTAGCCAGGATACAGGCCGGTAGCAACCCACTAAAACGATACCAGCAAGTCGTGAAGCTACGCTCGGAAGCTGCGATGTGGCGGCCACGCCCCTCGCGCGGCATTTGGCGAGGTAGGCGCGTGCGGCGCAGCGTAGGCTGACGACTAACCGGCAGGTCAGCTCCGGAATGCTGACGCCCGCAGGACTACTTTTTGAGCTCCCATCATGTCTAGTCTTTCTCTTTCACTGTATGAAGCAAGCGTATAGGTGGCACAAAGAAGTAATCCGATTGCACTGAGGGGTGTCCGTGTGAATGGAATAACAAGATTTCTGATGCGGAGAAACAGCACACCAGTTGCGTTAAAAACAATTTTTAGCGCAACTAGTGTCTATTTATTCACATCGGCTTTCTAAAAATAATTTCTGAAAAAGATAACCTTAGTCTAAATGACAAGATTGGTTTTTGCTCTGAGTGGTGACGTGTGTGAGGGGATTTGCTGACGTAATCGGCGCTCGGCGCAGCCAACAGAAACTGCAATGTTTAACTTCACTACGCAGTTTTGACACTACAACTATTAGGTCACTGGTATTAGCAGAAATGAAAAAAATACGAAAGTTGGCATGAAGAGTTACAGACAAATCCGATATGTGACGAAACCGAACGACGGACCCATCGGACACTTTTTAGCAAATTGGTTATCGCCAAGTGTGAACGTGCAACGTTTTCTTTCCAATTCTTGCTTTAAGAAGCTAGCTTGTTGTTGTACAGAATATCTAATAATAAGTCAATACTGAAGTATACAGATCTAAAACCCGTAGTATATTTACAATGTGCAGCCGATATTTTTATAGGTCGGTAGGTCGATGTTTTTCTCATCTGTGTATCGATTTTTTTTCGATATATCGTGGCCCGATAATGATACTTTCTAAGTATCGATGTAATGGGTTTCCGGTAATTTTAAAAAAATATCGACAGTTCTACCTCACACGATGTGTGATTGGCGCGGAAGCTAGCTAGCTGCCTGGACTCCGCGAACGGTAGGGAGCACGAGCCGGCGGAACTGTGATCTTTCTCAAACGATTGTGAAGAAACTATTTGGTGAAAAAATTTGATTCTCGCACATCTTACAATTTCATTTCTCAGCTTCGTAATGAACCGGCTGTAATTTCGTCAATGGTCATATTTATTGTGATATTTTACGATGAAGTAAAATACTGCAAGAATTTCAGGAAGTTTGCATTGAAAAAGAAGAGGTTACTATGAATTTGTGTTCGGTGCATGTTACGTCGTATGTTGCTGCATATGAATTGTAGCTAACATAGTGAATTTTTCTTTAAAATTTGATGCATATTGCTATCTATTACCAATCTCGAGAGAATGGATCGTATGTAAAGCGCTTCTTCCGGAGCTCGCGCGCCAGCGACAAAGAAATATTCACAAAACTCCTCGTTTCTCGTAAACGGTTTCAGGTACTTAAAAAAGATTTTAATAAATGGCAGTATGCAAAGAGAAGGGTATTTCGCCATACGATTAATATTCGAAACTTCCATATCTACGGCGATATGCAAGTGACTACAGATTCTTCCAATTAAATGATATAATAGTCAAGCGGCATCGATAGCTGGTGAAACGAGAATTACTGTGCGTTTCGAACAACATATGCGAGGCAATTTCACTTTATTTTTGTACCAAGAATGGGAATTTTCATAAACTATTGACTCGTATTTCCACCAGTTGCTGCCTTAAGATTCTGTCGCATTAGAATGTTACTGATATGAAGCAGATTTGAATGTGGCAACACGGGAACTTAACGTAATACTCAAAACTCGACAGCGATGACGTCTGTCTGAAAAAAAGTGAAGGGAATAATAAATCTTGCGAAAATAAATCGAAACTTTTGTTGAAACTTTAATGGAATCCTGTACCCCAGTGTGTGTGTGTGTGTGTGTGTGTGTGTGTGTGTGTGTGTGTTTGTTTGTTTGTTTAATAATGAATTTCCGGTGAAAAATTACAATATCTCACTCTGTATAGGGATAGAAAAGATAGCATGCTAGGTGCTATCAATTGTTTTCATATTTCTTAATTATTGAGTTATAGAAATACAATCTGTTGGCCAGTCTCGATACATATCAGTCGTTATTAAAAATACAATGGGATACAGGATTTCGCCGAAATTTCAACAGAAGTGGCGATTTATTTTCCCCAGACGTATCATCACCTTTATTTTTATTCAGAGGAACGATATCAGTGACGACTTTTGAGTAATACCTAAAACTTATTGTTGTCATATTAATCGGTTTCTTTCACCAAAATACAGCTGAGTTTATAAATATTCATCTCACAAACATTCAAATGCAGTTGAAATTGTGAAAGAACCACAAAACAGCACAGTTGTAAAGACATTTCAATAGTTTACAAAAATGCCTATTCTCGGTACAAAATTAAACTGTAATTTCTTCACATATATTGTTACAAACCTACAGTAAGTCTTACTTCACCACCTATCGTTAGCCGTTAGGTGTTACGTCGTTTCATTGAAAAACTCTGTAGTCACTTGAATATCGCAGTAGACAGGGAAGTTTCGAATATTAATTATATGGCAAAATGTTTTCCTCTCTTTGTACTATCATTTGCCAAAAATCTTGTTCAGATATCTGAAACGAGGATATCTGAACGAGATACGAGGAATTCTGTGAATATTTCATTTTAGTTTTTTCGATGGCGCGCGAGCTCATAACGAATACATACGATGCATTTTGTCGAGATTGGTTATAGATAGCAATATCCTTCAAAGTTTAAAGAAAAATTCACTGCGTGAGCTACAATTCATATGCAGCAACATATGACGTAACATGCACCGAACGCAAATTCATAGCAACCTCTTATTTTTCACTGCAAACTTCCCAAAATTCTTGCAGTTGTTTACTTAATCCTAAAATATCACAATAAATGTGTCCATTAACGAAATTATAAGCAGGTCATCATGAAGCTGAAGAATGAAGCTACAAGATGTGTGAGAATCAGTTTTTTAGCTAATATTTCTTTGCAATCATCTGAGAAAAATCACAGGTCGGCCGGCAGGCGCGTGACTGGAGTTGTCTCAAAGTTCCCGTTACGTATGCTGTGACGTCAGTCGCCAAGCAGGACTCCTCATTGGCCAGGACAGGTAGCATGCAGGGAACCGGACTAGGCCCCACAAGAAAAGTAGCACCGGATCTGTCACGGGAAACATGCTCAACAGCTCCCTGCAGGGCAGCCGGTTAGCAGACGACAGAGCCCTCAATGGAGCCGTCGTATGAGCCGGCAAGTAAGATGGTAGCGAATCTTACTCCGAGTGAGACGGTGTGCTGCGCTGTGGGAGTTGGCGACCGGAACCACCTGCACGGAGTGCCAGCCTCCCGGTGGGGAGTCCGGCCTTCACGAGTGGCGGCGTACCAGCGCTGGTGGGAGTTGAGGGCGGCTGCACCGTCCCGATCACGATGCAAGAGTCGAGCTGCTACAGGGGCGACCCGGGAGTGACCCACAGTTGGTGCCGCACCAAGTCCCGGAAGGTGGGCTTGGCGCTATTAGATGATGCCGCCGTGGTGTAGCTGGCCGGGTTCGTGGTTGCTGCTTCGTGATTCAGTATGGTGATGCCCATTGTAGGACCCACCTCATAGTCGGTTTATGGAGCTGTGAATATCTTTGCTAAAGAGTCACAGCTATTTGTAGGAGATAGCAGCTAATTTGTTGTGCCGATGCTCAACTCCTGGTCAGCTTTCTGACATCATTTCTGCGGCAAACCGGTGGCGAAATCCCTTGGCCCTGCTGTGCTGGCAGGTTCGTGGTGCTAGGCCTGACCCGTCTCACAGTGTATAAACAGCCGTGTTGCTGTAACTGGGATGTCGACATCATGCACCCACCGACTGCACTGCCATTCTTCCACTGAGTCGCCAGGAAAATAGTGGCGGCGCTACACTACTGTTAATGTCCGCCTGCTTAGCTGAGTGGTAATGTGCTTGCCTACCATGCCGCGGGCCCAGGTTCGGTTCCCGGTCGGGTTGGAGATTTTGTCCGCCCGTGGACTGGGTATTGTGTTATCATCATCATCATCATCATCATCATCATTACTGACGCGCAAGTCGCCCAGTGTGGCGTCATCTGAAATAAGACTTGCAACCCGACAGCCGAACTTCCCCAGACGGGCCTCCCAGCCAACAATGCCACACGATCATTTTATGTCAATTTTACTACTATTAATGCTAAGAGAAGACTAATGAGCTTAAGAACGGCTCCAGCAACAAGCCACACCACTAAGGGATCGCTGAAGTGAAGGAACATTACTAGAGTAACAGGTAAAGCTAGCGTCCACTCACTTTTGGGGATCAGCATGAGGAAGAGGAATTGGTATCATAATCGAAAGCTTAGAGGTGTCCCACTGTCAAGTGTGCTAGCGTTGAGAGCAAGTAGCACGCCAATAATAACTCCAAATGAATTTTTATTGCAAAGATAAGCTGAATGCTGATTGCATTGGTGGCGTGTTTATAGCAGTAAAAAAGTACGGTAATATCTGTTGAGATTAATACAGATTGAATATACAAAATAATTTGGGTGAAGTAACGTGTTGAAGGTGGATCAAACATGGTCGTTGGATGTGTTTATAGATCCCTGCCTCAGCAGAAGCAGTCTCGGAGCATCCGAGGGGAAACTTGGAGAATATTTCGCGTAAATTTCCTCTTCATGTTATAGTTCTAGATGGAGATATCATTTTCCCAGCTACCGACTGGGAGACTTAAGCGATTACTCTGGTAGTGAGGATAGAGGATCGTGTGAAATTGTTCTAAGTGCCTTATCCGAAAGTAACCTAGACTAGTTAATTAGGTAACGGACTCTTGAAGATAACGCCGACAAACAAAAACCAAACGAATCCAAAATGAGGGCAAAGAGGGCTACGTGTGAGTCATTAAATGAACTCGAAAGTAAAATCGTATCTACAGACTTGACAGAAAATCCTAAGAAGTTTTCGTGTTATGTTAAATCAGTAAATGGACTGAAGCCAGCTGACCAGGCACTCTGTGCCCATAATGGGATTGAACCAGACGACGACACAGAAAGGTACTAATCACATAAATGCGATAGGAAATGTTTCGTGCTGTAGAAGTAAACTTCATAGTTTCTGGAGATACTCGTAAGTTTTATTTGGTGTCCATCCGACTCTTGTTACTTTCTCGGACTTCAGAGAACGTTACAAGGAAACAGTTTGAAGTGTAAGTGTAGACTTTCCTCGGTGTACCGTTCGCAGCCCATTGGTCAAATTATGAGTCGATCTGGGGGCAGCCATGTCGTTACAGAAACTACTTGTGATTATTGAAATTTATGTCGCGCATAGACAAACGTCTTGTTGGTGCTTCATATCTGATTTTTGTTCTGTGCGCCGGTGAAGTTTCGAACCGTTCAGGTAGATGGCACAGCCGTAGTACGATTCACGTTACAAGCTGCGTGATGTTATTGAATTCTTGTGTGCAGAGAAAGAAACCGTGGTGAACATCTACAAACATTTGTGTGCAGTGTATGGCAGTGCTGCAGTTGATAGGAGTACAGTTGGGCGATGGGTAAAGTTTTCATTTTGAAAAGAACCATCGTATTTTATAGAAGTGTAAGTTTGAGATGCATGCTTGTACAATTTGGGGCCATTTTTGCAAGTACTTTTAGGATTAAAGTTTTCATTTACGCTTTACAAATGTTCAGTATGTCCTCCAATGGGTGCACGACAAATATCCAAATTATAGTCAAACTAACCCCATAGGTTCGTGAGCATTTCTCGAGTTTTACTACTGTTGCTGTGCGGCGTCGCGGTTTAACCAAAGCTGTTCGAAGAGGAGGCATATAGACGAAGCTAGTCACAAAAAAAGTCGTATTATACCGTGAGATCAGGCGACATTGGCGTTTAATGGTGCAGCTCAAGAACCATGAACCGCCTTGAGCTGTATCAGACCTCAAAATGTCTTGTCAGATGAGTTATACATACAGCGAGTAAGACTACGGACAACGACAAGGAAATTGGCAGGCATACCTGCAGGTGGTTACTCTAGAGCAGGGGTTCCCAACAAAATTTTCTCGAGGACCCCCTCATAGAGCATGATTGGTACCTTGTCATATGACAGTATAAAGTACCAAAAAAGCCAAATTAAGAGTCTTTTGATACTTTTTCTATTTTTGGTACTTAGAAAAAACATTGACATCTTCATTATTAAAAAAATATTGAGCTTAAAACTGCTCATGCAGGAAGCGGCCAAAACAAAAAATCTGTTATCATACGAAATATATTTAGGTGCTTTTAACTTTGTTCTGAAGGGGCGTGATGGGAAAGATTATCTTTTCGTGCGAATTTAAACATGCGTTCGCAATCAGCATTTGCGTAAAACAGTTTGTTTCTTGGTTCTCCTCGTGTTCCTAGCAGACAAACACTGCTTTATATGCACATATGTAGCATGTTCTAAAAAAATGCGAGTGTTTGAGTGGCGAACAGCATCTGTTTTCTTCGCTGTACGTTTCACAATGTAACGGCTTTATTGGAGGGAAAGTGAAGGTGTGGGTATCGGGTGCTCTAGCTCGGCAAAGACCGGACGATCGCTGCGAGGAGTACGTCTGCATTTGCACATTTACGTAGTAAGAGGGGACATTCGCCACCGGACCTTTGCCCGTTCGCCACACTTCGGGTTTTAGCGGGGAGGCCGCGAGCCCTCCAGCGGCCGAACACCTGTTCAAACGTTGTTTCTGGCGCGCTCTGTCCTCGCGATTTTATTTACAGCCCACTCGTGCCTCCCGCTGCCAGAGCCTGCATTATAATCAGATCAAACAGTGGCGGCGCGGGCCGCGCTGAAAGCTGTGTCAACACAGGGCGGCCCAGCGCGCGTCCACTCGCCCTGTACAGTAAGCGCCGTCCGGTCGCGCACGCAAGACGTCTGTGTGTGCCTGCCTCAAAGCGCACTCCTCGGTCCGGTCACTGGCGGTGTAGTTGCTCTCACATGCCTCAGCCGCCGTCGCGGGGGAGGAGGGTGACAGTTTTTCTAACTTGCTGGCGATTACGGAACATCAAATACTGATGCCTGTAACTTGGCCAAACACTCGACTGTCGCCTCGACGTAATTCAGTCAAGAGAAACGCAAGAAGCCGAAGCACGCCCTAATAGTCGACGATCTGAGTCTTAACAGAACCGACAACACCTAGCACTGGAGCACAAACGGAAAAACTCAAAAGCGTCGTTCAGTATGCCGTAGACAAGTATTTTCCAAGCCAGGTCTTACGGGACAGGAAAGACCCACCGTGGTTTAATACCCATGTTAGCAAACTGTACGTAAACAAAGAGAGCATCTCAGATTCAAGACAAGTCAAAACCTAACTGACAAACAAAAGATGAACGGCGCGAAAATGAGCGTAAGGAAAGAAACGAGAGAAGCGTTCAGTGACTGTAAGTAAAATTTCGTCAACCGATGTGAATAAAAACCATGGTTTCGGTCCTACGTAAAATCAAGTAAGCGGTTCAAAGTCATCTGTTAAGTCAATCAGTGACCTTAATGGAGCCGAAACGGAAATTGACAGAGAAGACCGAAATGCTGAATTCGGTGTTCCGACATTGTTTCGCCGCGGAAGATCGTAATACGGTCCCTCCATTCAATCATCGTGCGAACGTCGTAATGACAAATATTGAGATATGTGATCGCAGAATAGAAAAGCGGCCACAATCGATTAGCAGTGGAAAGGCATCAGGACAAGATGAGATACCTGTAAGATTTTACAGAGATTATGCGAAAGAACTTGCTCCCTTTCTAGCAGCAGCTTATCGTAGGCCGCTGGAACAACGAAAGGTACCTAACGACTGGAAAGTACCGCCGTTTTCAAAAAGGGTCACAGGACAGATGCACGTAATTGTAAGCCTATATCGTTGACGTCAAACTGGTGTAGAATTATGGAACATGTTTTGCGCTCAAGTATTATTACGTTTTTAGAGAACGAAAATATCCTCTATAGAAATCAACATGGATTCCTTAGGCAGAGACCTAGCGAAATTCGGCTCGCTCTGTTCTTCCATGAGATCGACAGCGATGTAAACAACGGCGCTCTGGTTGATGCCATGTTGCTTTACTGCTGGAAGGCGTTTGACATCGTCCCGCACTGCCGTTTAGTGAAACAAATACGAGCTTATCGGGTATCGGAGCAGATGTGCGACTGTATTCAAGATTTCCTTGCTGACAGAACTGGAACTCACGACGTGGGCTCTTAACGGAACAACATTGATTGATGTAAAGGTAATTTTCGGTGTATCCCAAGGAAGTGTGATAGGACCGTTAATGTTTACAGTGTACTTAAATGACCTAGTAGAAAGCATCGAATGCTCTTTAAGGATATTCGCAGATGGCGCGGTTTTTATAACAAGGTAGCAATGCCAGAAGACTGTAATGACCTCCAGAGAATTGATGTATGTTGCAGTCTCTGGCGGTTGACCCCGAACGTAAGTAAATGTAACATATTGCGCATAAATAGGAAAAGAATTCCGCTACTGTGCAGCTACACTACTGATGACAAAGCGCTGGAAACAGTATCTACGGTAAAATAGCTAGGAGTAACTATCCAGAGCGCCTTCAATGGAATGACCACATAGAACAAATAGTGGGAAAGCTGATGCCGAACTCAGATTCATAGGAAGAATCTTAAGGTCATGGAACTAATCCACGTAGGAAGTGGCTTATAAGGCGCTTATTCGACCCTTTTCTTGAGTGGTGTTCATCTATCTGGCATCTCTGCCAGTAGGACGATGGAAGAGAGAGAAGATCCAACGAAGAGCGGCGGTATTGTTTAGCCGGAACGGGAGCGTTGCAGAGATGCTCAATAAACTCCAGTGGCAGACGTTACAATAGGGGCGTTGTGGATCACCGAGTGGTTTACGATTGAAATTTCGAGAGAGCACTTTCCGGGGAGAGTCGGACAACATATTACGTCCTTCCACAAACGTCTCGCGATATGACAGTGACGATAAAATTAGAGAAATTGCAGCTTATACAGAGGCTAACCGACAATCATTCTCCCCACACACCATTTGGTAATGTAACAGGGAGGGGATGGGTGGGGGTGGGAAGGGGGGGGGGGGGGTTGGGGGTTAGATGGAGATCCGTTAGTGATACCGGAAGTACCCTTGTCACCACACACCCTCTGGTGGCTTGCGGAGTATTAATGTAGATGTTCTCAAACATAGCCGTGCCTTTTATTGCCATGGTGGATGTTGGCTGTGTCTGTGTGGGTTATAACAACTCGTTCACTGTGCTGTTCGTAGTAGCTTACCCACATTGCTATATTTCTATTTTCTTATTCAGAATTAGACCTATTCCTGCACTACACTGGTTTGACTATGTATTTATATACTGACCAGAAGTCCCGTTAGTCCTGTAAGCGAACTTCGCTAATCGTCACTATATCTAACTTCATCCTATGCATTTCACTTTTTAAATTTTCTGGCCGACACGCCCTATTGAGGGATCTAGCATTCCACGCTCCGACCCGTAGATTGCCAGTATTTTCTTTATTTTCCTGATGACCACATCATCCTGAGTACCCTCCGCTCGAAGAGCCGAATGAGGGACTACTATACCTCCGGAATTTTTTTTCCCAAGGGGATATCATTATCATTTAACAGTATAGTAGAGCTGCATGCCCTCGGCAAAGAATAAGGGCTGTGGTTTCCTCTTGCTTTCAGCCGTTCGCAGCATCAGCACAGGAAGGCCATGTTAGTTGATGTTACAAGTCCCGTTCAGTCAGCCATCCAGACTGCTGCCCTTGCAATTACTGGAAAGGCTGTTGCCCCTATTCAGGAATCACACGCTCGTCTGGCCTCTCAACAGATATCCCTCTGTTGTGGTTGCGCTACGGTATGGCTATCTGTATCGCTGAGGCAAGCAATCCACCGCACCACGGCTAGGTCCATGGTTCCTTTGTGTGTGTGGGGCGGGGGATGACGGGCGGCGGCAGAGAGCATACTGATATTGAATTAAATTTAAGTTCTATTGAAATCAAAGTCTCCGTTAATTTCGCAATATATAGACTCATTTCTTCTTTCTTCGATGTAAGACAATCACACTTTTGTCTCAGAAACGCTGCCCGCGGTGGCCGAGCGGTTCTAGGCGCTTCAGCCCGGAACCGCGCGACGGCTACGACTGCAGGCTTGAATCATGCCTCGGGCATGGATGTGTGTGATGTCCTTAGGTTAGTTAGGTTTAAGTAGTTCTACGTTCTAGGGGACTGATGACCTCTGATGTTAAGTCCCATAGTGCTCAGAGCCATTTGTCTCGCAAACTAATAACGATTAATTCGTGCACTGGTCAATCTTGGGATAACACCCTAATGACACCCGTGTTCATCATTGCAAACTATTGTGACCGGCGCGCCAGCCGCTTACACTACCGTAATATTCTTCTACGTAGCATTCACATAATCCCCTTTGTGTCTACTCTTAATTGAAACACACTTTCTAAATAGTTATTGTAGTTACAGACTGAACAAACTTAACTGATCCAACGCTCTCGGCGCTTCATCTTCCACCATCAACACCTACATTCACTCGCGACCTGTAACAATAAACAAGTACTGACGCTGAGGAAGTGACTGTGTATACCTTACACCGTCGTAATCGATATGGAATCATATCCTTCACACAGGATCATTCCACGATGATGATGATGATGATGATGATGATGATGATGATGATGATGATGATGATGATGATACAAACTTTCAGGGATGATTGAGAAGTGTAAATGTACCAATTTGAGGTAAGGAACCCTGATCCGGAAACGACGGAGTCAAATTTACAAGCGAAAATCTTTCTGACACATCTGACAGTGGAGTTTTTCTACTCCAGAATGCGAGTCCAGTTGCTAACTAATGCGCTACTCCGCTCGGATCTAGTTCGGTGGAGGCCCGTCCTCTTCAAAGATGTCAGTCTCGGAGTCAGGAGTCATTTGTGGCCTCAACCACAGCTGCCGCGTTCGATTCCTGGCCGGGTTGGGGATTTTCTCTGCCGGGGGACTGGGTCTCCTCATCATTTCATCATATCACCATCATTCGTTGACAGTGGCTGAATCGGACTTTGTGAAAATTGGGACTTTGTACGGGCGCTGATGACCGCGCAGTTGAGCGCCCCACAAATTAAACATCATCATCAACAACCACCATAGCTGCAAAAAGTCACCTGAACGCTCGTAACCGACTAATACTTCGCGTATTCTAGCGTACGAAAACTATTCTCCTAAATCGCCGCCATCCTGTAGAGTGCCGTCGCAGGCCTGCCGTATAACGTGCACGCGAGCCACGAGGAGAGCTTTTGTAAACTTGGTGACTATATCTATCTTTTCATGTGTCATCCGTCAGTGTGCGTCACATACTTTTCAATAAGCAGTGTTTTGAAACCTGGTGAGTCATGCAGGCGAACCGTGTATATGAGCGAAAAATCTCGCTGCAAACAGTGACGTGTTTTTCTTCGTATTTTTCTAATGCTGTTGAAGGAATTACAACTTTCTGTTAAAAAAAAATAAAAACAAAAAAAGCCGCTGCTGCTTCAGTTACGTCGGTAGGTAACAGTACAATAAAATACTTATCTCTGCGTGCACTCACTTGTTGAAGACCACCCTGTTTTGAGACGTCGAGCCATTTATGGGGAATTCGATGTGAGCATACTCGTATGGTGGACGATGAGTAATGGCTCTACCTGTTATTTGTCTGTGGACGACTCTCCGTTCGGATAAAGTCCTGTGTTCACCGAACATGAAGTCGTGAATCCATTCGCAATTCTGGTCAGATATCCCTTACAGGTATAAATGAAAGTAACTTAAGTAGGACTGGGAAGTTTCGTCACCTGTCAGAAGAGATTTGGGACATCACATTGAGATATTTCCGTTCCCTTAAACGCGCTCTTCATGGGGAGCCAATTTTTTTGGCACTTGCTTTCGGTAGCAGACGCGACTGTTAATAAGTCTGGAATAAGCCGTACGGAGAAGAGACTGCGCGCGATACTTTTAATTAAGGGTCCAGCGGAAGCGCGATCGAACGCACGCTCACGTCTGGACGTGGCGCACCTTGCTAACAGGCTCTGCTCGTCCGACGGTCTTCATTAAAGGCCCGTGGCTGCTGCATAGGGGTGGCCTATGCCCGCCGAGCAGCGTATGGGGCCAGGGAGGGGGAGATTGCAAACCTGCTGGCCGCAAAGTCAGAATGGCTAATAACGTGTGTTTGCTTGGCGCGCCGCGGCGTGGCGCGTCGGTCGCCCCCTATATTGCGTCCGGCGATAATACCGCTGCGGCCCTACTTCGCCTCGCCCGCCATATTATCTACCTTAATGCCGACCGGCTTCTGCTGCTGTAATAATATTAGTGCTTTCTTGTGGACATGCTGGCCCACAGTAGCACGCCTCCGCGGCGCGGCGCTTCTGATTTTCCTGGAATTCTTGTCGCAGCCCTCTTTGCCGTTCCGCTAGCCGATTTCTCAGAGACGTCCGCGTTTTAGATTAGATTCTACTGCACCCACCTATACAGCTGTGGTCGGAAAGAGAGAGGGTGTTTTTTTTTTTTTGGGGGGGGGGGCAGGAGGGGACAGTGGGATGCTAACACTTCCTTCATTCTTAGGGTATAGGGATGACACCTTCAGCTCTGCTTGTAGGTCTTATTTGATTCGCAGTCAGTTTCAGGTTCACATTACACCACCTTGATGCTGCTCTGTAATGCAAGGTGATCAAGTGGATACCGGCTAAGCATCAGTTTACATCTCACAGAGAATAGGAAAAGTCTGTGTCCACTATGGTGATACTTCTTTCGTACCTTCTTGCACTTGGAGACGGATAATGATGATTGTTTGGCATTCGCATTTTCATGTAGTGTCATAGAAATGCCTGAAGAGCACAGGAATAGGATTCAAATCAAATACAACCTATAAATCCAGCGAAAGGTACAATATACAGATCAAAGCCTATACAGCACCCCTTCGACGCTGCCCCCCCCCCCCCCAAATAATAGGAAATCATTGCCTCTTGGATTCATTTATTTATTTCATCCAGTGAACGTCTCACAATTATAGAGGAGTTGTCACTGTAATACAGTAAAATTCAATAGCTCAAGATACAGATATGCACAGAATACTTAGTATGGATGCTCTGTAAGGATGGGACAACCTGTGGCGTTGATGAAGGAAGCATCCTGGAATTTGCCAACAGTGATCTAGGACAACGACGGATAACCCAAATCAGGATGTCGGGACAGAACGAACCACATCCTCCCGAATAGCTCCACCGCCTTATTCGGCAGGTCCGTCTTATACAATGTTCTTTGATTTACACACAAATATCTTCTGATCACCAATAATATACAAACATGCACTAGTCAGCCAGAACGTTACAACCACCTGCCTGATAGACGGAATGTCCACATTTTGCATGAGTAACAACGGCGACGCGTCATAGCGTGGAAGCAGAGAGGCGTTGGTAGGTCGCTGTAAGGAGTTGGAACCAGATCTGCACACACAAGTCACCTAATTCCCGTAAGGTCTGGGGAGGGGGGAATGAGCCCTGACACCAAACTCAATCACATCCCAGATGTTTTGCATCGGGTTCAGATCTGGCGAGTTGTGGGATCAGCACATCAATTGGAACTCGCCACTGTGTTGTTCGAACCACTCCATTACACTCCTGGCCTTCTGACATGGCTTATTATCTTGCTGAAAAATATCACTGTCGTCGAGAACCATGACCCATGATGGGGTGTACGTGATCTGCAACCAGTGTACAGTACACCACTTGACCTATGTATGCCCACGTGTATGTTCCCCAGAGCATAGTGGAGGCGCCAGCTTGTCTCTGTCCCGCAGTACTGGTGTCAAGGAGCTTTTCCCTTGGAAGACGACGGATTCACGCCCTTCCGTCGGCATGATGAGGGAGGTATCGGGATTCGGACACACTTGTGCTCAGTCGAGCCTTTAAGTCCGATGTTAGTTGCGCCACAGTTCGCCGCCTGTCCTGTGTTACCAGTCTGCTCAGCGTACGACATGCGCCGTGCGTGTGTCTAGCAGTCACCCCTCGCCAGGTGACGCTGCTATCACCTGGATGGTTTTATATCGATAGTAGGTCGGTGGTCATAATGTTGTGGCTTATCGGTGTAGTTTTTCTCTTCACCGTCGCAGACATTAAGAACACCCACTGATAACTTCTGGGCCATGAAGATGCGGAGTTACCGACTAGGGTGCTCCGAACGGGCATTAGTAAATAAAAGTAGGGTATTAGTAAATAAAAGTAAAAATGGTCGCGCACGCTACACGAAAAAAGTGAACAGACGTTCACACTGTGTGTTGTGGTACACTACATGACACACAGAACCACCGTGTTGTCTGCCATGCAACAATGGTTGTAATTACTAAATGTAGAGGGTATCCCAGGAGGGATGGGCAATATTCAGGAATGTAACAGGGGACGATCATTTGAAGCAAAGAAGTGTAGTAAGCACGGGCTTTGAAATGCATACCTCAAGAACTATGAGCACTTTCTTAGTAGAAAAGATGTGTATTGCAGAAGCGAAGATGAACAAGTGGTCATAACGCTTAAGGTGAGCGTTTTAGAGCCCATGTTTACTAAATTTTTTGCTTCGAATGATGGTTCCTGTCACATCCCTGAATATTGACTATTCCTCCTGGGACATCCTGTATAATGTTGAGATAGATCGACGCAAGTGTTGTGATTTGGCGGTTTAGACGAACCTTTTTGTCACTTAGCGTTTATTTCGCATGTGGCAATGATTTTTTAATATGAAAGATGCCAGGTTACACAGTGGACTGGAGTGGACGTTGAACTGAATTAGTCAGCTCGAACGTCGGAAGGAGGCAAGCGAGGCAACAGGAACATATCTAGTAAAGCAAAGCAGAATTTAAACAAATGTTCAGGATGAGGGCAGCTTTAATTTTTTATGCCAAAACGAAGATCAGATGTGTATCAGTTCTTTTAGAAAGCGGAGAAACTAAAAGTATTTTTTTTTCTTCCTTTGTGCAAATGACGATTATTTCTGGGCTACTTTAATATCAGTAAAGTGTTTTCCTTAAATATGGGTCGTCAGAGCAAATATTTCGTTGTTACATAGAAAAAGTATGTATTTCATTATGCTTAATTTACGTTTCTTTCTTTGGACGTCAAAATTAACGATATTCCTTTTTACGATACCTGAAACAGTTTCGAACGATAGAATTCATTATGTTAATTTTCCCTGTCATCCTCAGTTTCGGTGCTAGAGCGATCACTGGCTAGGGAGATTCCTTTGACCCGTTTACTGATTTTACGTAAACTACAACTACTTAGAATTTTTCGTGAAATTTGTGTACATAATTTTACTTTATCTCTCACAGAATACATCTGCCTTTATTATCTTAACGCCATGGGTTCGTTTAGCTATTGTTTATCATCTCTCTCTCTCTCTCTCTCTCTCTCTCTCTCTCTCTCTCTCTCTCTCTCTCTCTCTCTCTCCATCTCCTCGAAACAGCTTTCTAATACGATTATTGAACCACGGGGTAGATCTTCCCATCCCCCATAATGTTGCTCGACATATTCATGTTTGAAGCATTTTGTACAATATTATCGAATTATAGCCACTGCTACGGGACATTTTCGGTGCTGGAAATGAATATGTAGTGTTGACTGCTCAGATAATATTTCCTGTTAAGTTTTCTAAGCAAATATATTTCCCTGAGTTTAACATTCCATTTCACGCCTATAGTCTTCGGTGCTATATCAGCTTTATGTTTCTTAATTTCCTCTTTAGGTTTACTAAATGTAGAAGCTATGAACTGTTTATAAGGAGCAGATGTGAGGACAAATTTTCTAAGTAACGTCCAACGTTAAATTACAGATAATACGCGTCGAAACCATTTCTCACGAATCCCTATCCCGAGCACCTGTCTTAATCACGTGACTCTCCCATTCTATAGCTGAAAAGTTGAAATCCTCATATTAGCAAACTTTAATCAGAAAATTTACCTATGACATTGCAGAATCTTTTTCAGAAGCATTCTGGCACTACACCTCGCTTGACTGGTCGTCTATAAAATCACACCGTTACCATGTTTGACTCACCTTGCAGAGTCGATTACGACAGTGCTCTGACGGTACGTATCTGCTAGCCAGAGACCCTGCATTCACCAGTATATCTGAATTTACACTGGTCAAAATAGTTGATAGATCAAGAAATTTTACATCTTATGGCAAGATAAACTGTTAATTCGCTCTGCTGTCATGCTTTCAAACTTTTGGATATGGAAACACTGGACACTACACTGATGTAGGAACCTTTTTGCACCAATGGAATTACTCAGAAGCAAGCGAAACAATTGTAAAAGCCCTCTTAATACCGCCGCAAACGGCCAACATTGTTTGTCTTATGTATCGCATGGGTTCAGTATGTTGTTTACGAATGGTAAGGAAACTTTTTCCACCTGTCAGGATTAGCAAACACCGCCTGTTGAATAACTCTATGTAGTGCTAGCTTGCGTAGTTACAATTACAAATTCCATTCATGTTTACATGATCACGTGAGTCCTACAAGCATATAGGTCAGAGCAGTAGAGTTGTATCGTCACCTCACATTGCCTGTCAAACAAGCTAAGTGAACAATTGTTACCATGACTGATACCGAAATTATGACTAGTTTAGATTAAAAGTTCATAGGTAAGAAAATACAGTTTGTGGCGGTAGGTGTTTGACAGTAGTTTATCGCCCTTGCTTGTCCATTTCCGGATTTGAAGTAATGTTAGCCTCGTACTTACCCATTACCGAACATCACGGCTCATCGGGCTAGGCGAAGGAGCAAACAGTTCAGAGAATTGGGACAGCTTTGTATTAATATGGCTTTCGTGAACCAAGAAACCGAAAAGGGGATCCTTGTACGTAGCCCGAACTTCGTTACCTTAGGCTCTGTGCCTAATACATCTACTATGTGTGGCAGGTAAGTGGCCCTAACGATTGGATACGATTGGACGTGAATGTATGCATTAACGGAGGAAGAAAACAACTACAGTTCCGTCCAACACTATGGAGCAACTGACCATGTAGCATACCGAATCTTGGAGCACATTTACACAATCTTAACTTCTGATAGAGTTGTTAGCAGAGGTCACTCTGGTTGCGGCCCCACCTGGTCACCAAGGTCCACTGATCTGTCAGTGTGCGATTACTTTGTATGGGGAGCCCGCAACAACCCCGATACTCTTCAAGACCTCCACCAGAACATTTCGCATGAGATTGCAGCAATTCCAGCAGTCCAGCCTCGATCCGCCTTCGGCCGCTTGCTGACCAGGGCTCAAAAGTGCCAAGAGATGAATGGTTGTCACATTCAACATCGGCTATAGTCAGGTTAGTATGTATTTACTTTCCTCTGTTGTGTTTCTTTGCACCCTGGAACTCTGTTCTCTGGACCCCTTTTATTTGCCCCGCCGTGCACTATTAAATCTTGTTTTGAGAGAATGACGATCCTGGCTTTGTTCCCTGGCTCGCTAAGAAACCAGAGGCGTCAGCAAAGTACACCTCGGTGTCAACGTGAACAGCCGTTCCATCTGATAAGTGAGTGTCGATCTGAACCATTCATTATCTTATAAAGTACGACACAACCGCTACTTGGAAGTTGTATTAGGTTTCTCTGGGTATGAAACATTTTATTTGGGTCCTCTTGTATTCGCAAAGCCGTTTACTACGCCAAGGTTCCAAGGTGGTACTCAAATATTACACCGTTGATACTCCCTGTTTCATCCTAACGGAAGTTAAAGAAGAGCCTCTGGTTGCCGTCGCTTTTTAGGGTTCCGTACCATAAAAACGGAACCCTTATAGGATCACATTACAAGTAAACTCGTATTTCCTAGCCAAGAAGTCAATTATAAATAAAATCTATCGAAATAAGCAAGCAATTTCTTTAAGTTTTTAATATACAAAGCGATATCAATAAAAACGTGTATCCTCACCAAGTAAAATTAGTGTCAGTTTGTAATCGTAAAGACGCTTAATTCTGTCACTGACGTAAACACTGGTTCTCTGGTGTACTACTTCATGATGGTCGTGTCACTAAGATAAACATCCGAACCACTAAGCTGAACACATCTCTAAAACTTTAAACTGCGAATTTTTTAATTTATTTCTTTATTCCGATTTGGAATGAACTAAAACCTGTGTCTTGCCCCGAGCTAAGCTCAAGTTGCCTATGAAATTCCCATGAAAATTCGTGCGTAGCGTGTTCAGACAGACAAACGACCGGTTTTACGGTTTTATTATGAGTGTGGAAGGTAGATTGTCAGAGAGGAACCGAATACAATGCACTGGAGAAACCTCGGAGGAGGACAGACAACTAAGAAACAAGCCACAAAATGTAATAGAGAGTAGAGTGGTCTTAGAATGTTTTCGATGTACATGATAGAGGTAATTTCATTAGTAAGATATTACAGTTCTGTAGTACTTCATAGGAGCTATAATGAATAGTGAACTAATATTCAAGAATGGCTGAGATTGCAATTATATGGCGGAAATAAATTTGTAAGAATGCAGTTCTAGGCGCGCAGTCCGGAACCGCGCGACTGCTACGGTCGCAGGTTCGAATCCTGCCTCGGGCATGGATGTGTGTGATGTCCTTCGGTTAGTTCGGTTTAAGTAGTTCTAAGTTCTAGGGGACTGATGACCACAGATGTTAAGTCCCATAGTGCTCAGAACCATTTGAACCATTTTTAAGAATGCAGTTAATGATTTTTGAAATGGTACATTTGAAATAAATGCCTTTTAAGTCTCTTAGCTATCTCAAGAAACCGCTATTCGTGCTGTAATCGTTACAGAACATTGGTAACAATTCGCGAAGCTGCTCCACACCGCGTGTTCCTGACTCCAGTTGAAAAGCTCGCTGTTATACGAGTTGTGCCAGCCCAGGCACAGTAGCTGCCGCTTCTTTCCGGCGACTGCTTTTCCGATGAGGGACTATTCCTCGCCTCGTCGTTATTTTCGTCGCTCTGCAGGACTCACGTAATTGCGTTAAGAGCTACACAGACACACCTCCTGCCCCCTCTCCCCGCGCCCCTCACTCTCTGCCCGCGGCAGTTTATGGGCGCGCCTGCATTTAGCGAGGCCAGTGCGTCCACCTCTCTGGCATAACAGTTAAACTGCTGCCATCCAAAGTTAATGGCGCGTTACGGACTGCCGCGCCAGTCGCCGACGCCAACTGTGCGGCCGTGATGGCCTTTGTGTTCCGCCCCTGCGAGACAGGCCGGCGCGCCGTCACGCGGAGTCGCTGTCGCCGCCGCTGTGGCCCACCGGCCGGACGAATTGCGGGAGCGGGAAAGGGGGGCGTTCTCAGCGACCTGCGAGCCGAGCCTGAGTAATGAGTGATACATGTGTGTCGCATCCTCTGTCGGGCAAACTCTGTGTTTTTCCAGTAGTATAGAAACAGCAGACAAACAATTTAAGCTCGAAAATTATCGACAAGTTCTGCGCCACCCCTCTAGCATTGTCTCGTCTTTCTACCTTCACGAGCGCTCCTTGAAGATTTTTTTCAGTATTCCCTAAAATGTTACTGCATTCAGCTACGCGGTCATCTTGACGTTTGGTTTGTCTCCTAACAGATGCAGTGTGTGTGTGTGTGTGTGTGTGTGTGTGTGTGTGTGTTGGTCTAGCGAGTCCCGTCTCTCGAATAACAACTCACGAATTGGGGTAGAGGCTCAGAAAACCCTCGATGGTAAGCATCCTCTTCTTGGCACTGAGTGCGAGCCGGGATGACTGAATCCCCTAAAGGTTCTTTAAACAACGACGTTGGACAACCACCACCTGATTATCCACCTGCACAGGTGGGTACTAGCGGCTCCACAGCAAACTGAAAAACCTGGAGGATCCTGACCCGCATAAGAACACGGGTGGCCCCCTCGGTGGAAGCAAACGTGATTAGTTGATGTAATGGTACCGTGGATGACAAATGCTATTTTGGTGCTGCGCACGACATGGAACAGTTCCTGGCCTGTCCACGTTGCCGCTACAGATGGCACCTCAACGATTTTGGCTGGGCAAGAAAGAATCTCTGGACGTGGCCCAATACTGGGCTGAAAGAGTGTCATTTGATTTCCGGACACTGAAAAGTAAAGTTGGTTGGTTGGGGGAGGGGACCAAACAGTGAGGTAATCGGTCCCATCGGATTAGGGAAGGATGGGAAAGGAAGTCGGCCGTGCCCTTTCAAAGTAACCATTTCGGCATTTGCCTGAAGCGATTTAGGGACATCACGGAAAACATAATGGCCGGACGTGGGTTTGAACCGTCGTCCTCCCGAATGCGAATCCAGCGTACTAACCACTGCAGCCCCTCCGTCGGTGAAAAACATAGTAAGTAACCGTAATTTTTGTTTTAGTCGGAGAATAGAATAATTACGGATAGAATAATTATCGAATCCAAGGTGCGGTGAATCGCGGCGGCGTCAGTCTGCATCCTGTATCTTCCTAATTCGTGCACTCAGATAGCACGGGGATCTGCCGAGAAGAGGTTAAAGTTGAAATTCGTCATTTTTTGCAACCCTTATGAAACAAAGAAGCAGCACGTCTTGTATATAGCCTTATCTCTGCGTCGGCCGTTGTGACCAAGCGGTTCTAGGCGCTTCAGTCTGGAACCGCGCGACCGCTACGGTAGCAGGTTCGAATCCAGCCTCGGGCATGGATGTGTGTGATGTCCTTAGGTTAGTTAGGTTTAAGTAGGTATAAATTCTAGGGGACTGATGACCTCAGATGTTAAGTCCCATAGTGCTCAGAGCCATTTGAACCATATCTCTGACTACGGACATGACTAGTTCTGTTTACATCTCTTTTCCATACAGCGAAGGGGCAGTGTATGTAAAATGGAACTGTTTTATAGGAAATACGTAGACAGTACCGTGCAATATTTGTCTCGTTGTTAGTGGCCTATCTGCTGCCCGTCTTACTGTATTCATGTAATAATGGTCTCTTCAATTCCAGCGTTTTTAGAAAGTGAAAGCTATAGATGTCTTCTTGTGGAGTAACAAAAACGGAGTTTTTCGCAATAATTTATTAAATGCGAATGAAATATTCAAAACCAATTGAAATCATCCCTGGAATATATTTATTCAATTTTTTTTTCTCAGAAGGAACAGTTAAAAAAACAACCTCACGATCACTAATCACGAACTGGATTTTGCGACGTGTACGCTGACAGGTAACAGAGAAAGGAGAAAAATACCTAAGTACAGGAACTATAATGTTGACCAGAAGAGTACATTTTAACTCGCATGTCGTCTGCCGAATGAGTATTTAATCCCGAAAGATTTAAATACGAGGGCGATTATTCGATCGCTTCATATAGTTTATCGCATTTCGGAATGGTGTCTGCTAGGTATTCCCAAATGTCGCAAGAAATTGCCAGTACACCGGAAAAAAGATGGGCGCACAACCGTCTGTGAGAACCAGAAAACAACTGGGTACCAAAATACATTTTGATAGAGTTCAAACAGTTTTCCTAACAACGTCAAAAAACGCAAGTAACTGTGTACGGACATAAACGGGAAATTAAAACACTAGCGATTGTGTACGTACATAAACAGGAAAATTGTTCTTAGTCACTGAATACACAAACAATGTAGCGATCGAAACTTCTTGACAGACGGAAACTGCGTGCCGGACGGTAGTTCGAATTTAATCTTGCCTTTAACTGTCGATGTTCCAGCCTACTGAGCTCTGCAGCCACAACCAGGGCGCAGCCTCACAACAGAGGAGCAGCGGAGTCTACGGACAGAATGGAAACTGTGTCTAATAGGATGTTGTAGGTCTTTCCCCGATAGTTCACTCTATAAGAGCATTGTCCGCGAAAGGCTACGTTCTTCGTTCTAGTACTGGTCCAACAAGGACTTTTAACGTTAGAAAGTTCCAGTCCATTGCACATTTCGCTGCAGGGTGAAAGACTCATTCTGGATATAGTGACCGCTGTTCGTTTTTAAGTTCGCTGGAAGGCATTCTTTCCCTAAGCTCTAGCACGTTTTCCACTATTGATGTAATTTCGTCAGGTTTTTCTGGGCCCACTTTTTAATGCTGTTCCTCTGCTATTGGATAGGTGTTTCTGGATCGCTTTGGTGATAGCATGACTCAAAGGATTCTCCAAGGCACCTATAAGGTGACGTTCATTTAAGACCTGTTCATGTTCGATTTATTGATATGGTAGCATTAGGCAGTCCATCTCCACGCGCGTTGTGGGTATTTCAGGATCATGTGGCGGCAGGCGCCGTCGTTCTCTAGAACTTTATCTTTAGATCTTTCCCGTGGCCACCTCTCTTACAACAGGACGACATTACGCGCTGCTTGTTGGTGCGTACCTTTCACTGTTGTTAGCGGCTCCAGCCTGAAGCGACTCGATGGTGCCATCTGCATCCCTAAACACTGCGGCGTTTGCTCACTTACCAAGATCATCGTCTGAATTTCTTCGTCGAAGGCATGTAACTGATTATTCCAGAACGGTTTGGCGAATTGTTTTTGGTACTGGGCGCGCATTCCGAAAAGTGAGATTAGAATCTCTGTCTTTCCATTGTAAGGCACCTGCTCTTATTGTTCCCGGCGAATGGATTTATGCAGATTTTAGCGTAACTGCAGTTCATACTAAAACAATTAATATATTGCAACGTATATAAAATTATTCAAGCGCAAGTAGTGAAATTTGTATTTTACGTACTTTTTTGAACGATTCTCTCAGCCATTGTTGGTCGTTTGTATTTTATTAATTGCATGGATTTTTGTGTTTTACGTACAGCTTGCGGAACTGATCGTATTTTTGAATTAATTTCCACATCTGACTTGGGTAATTCTTCGATTATTTACATTTTCTTGAACATGTGTGTTAGTTCTCGCAAGTACATCTTACCACTCTGGTTCCTTCTAAAACAGTTCTTAATGTACTAAAACGATCTCTTCCGACAAAACTCACTATATAACGTAAATTGTGAGGTGACAAAACCAATAATTTTCATTTGTAGTTTTTTTGTGTAATTTGAGTACCTAAAAATTTTGTAAATACAACATTTTTATTCTGTATTGGAATTAGAAAGTGTCAGTAAGAAATTGCTGATTGCTGGTTTCGGACACGGCAGTATCACAAGCACAATCGTTATTTATGTAATCCGTAATCCAAAAGACATTGTATAATGATTTGACTTAGTTTTGCGTACGTAATGGTAAACTGATTTTGCGGATACCGCGCCGTGGCACTAATTAAAGAGACCGATACTCGTTCAAACGATCTTCCGAACATTTAACGGTTTACTTCACAGAGATTTATGTTTTCTATTATTTTCTAAATTGCTTTAGGTGAATGCCGTGATGGTTCCTTTGAAGAGGTCACCATCTACTTCTCGTTTCTCATGCTTGTCTAATCCGAGATTGCACCCCTTCTATAATAACATCGCCGTCGACTTGACGTTGAACCCTAATGTTTCTCCGTCTCTCTCTCTTTTTTTTGAAAAAAACTTTGGCTACCATTCATTCCGCGGTTAGGACCTCAGTTTCAGGCATGAGAGTACGTCTTCAAATCAAATTTGCGCTTTTATTCTGGTAGATTTCGTGGCCACCATGCTTGTTTCCCGTTCATATATACGATGACATGTTTTAAAGTGTTATGATTGCTGTTACGGTGACAAAACTAGCCAGTGGTTTGCACGTTTCATTTTACGTATGAACTTTACATTTCTGATAGTCGTGCACATACCATACCTATTGTTGTTACGCTGAAATCTTCTTATGGATGTCATCGCATGATACTTGTTCCATACTGGTGTATGAGCGGTGTGATGCAGCTTGCTGATGCCCAAGTGGAGCGAAATTAGCTAATCGCTAATAATGAAGTTAAGTGTTTATTTAGGATAAAGAAAATAACCTACATTGGAAAATTACTTTTTTTTAAAAAAAAAAATTAATATTTCGTTTCTCGCTTACATGCCGGCTACTAAGTGCTACTAGGACGCAAAAGAAAGAACTTTATGATTGTGCAGTCACATGAACCTGTTGGATAGAATGTTCCATATATCTGGAGAAAAAAAAAATGAACTGAGATTTTGTGGCAGGTTAAAACTGTGTGGCGGACTGGGACAGACACATGGGACCTTTGACGGGCAAGACTCACGCCCCGTCCTCACAGCTTTACCTCTGCCAGTACCTCATCTACTACCATCCAAACTTTACAGAAGCTCTCCTGCATACCTTGCTGGAGTAGTAATCCTTGAAGAAAAGGTAGTGTGGAGACATAGCTTAGCCACGGAATGGGGGATTGTTGCCAGGTATCCAGGAGAACTTTAGTGAGGTTTGGGAGGTAGGCGGTGAGGTACTGGTGGGAAGTAAAGCTTTGAGGGCCGGTCGTGGGTCGTGCTTGCATTTCTCAGTATGTAGAGCACTTGTCCGCAAATGCAAAGATCCCAGGTTCGAATACCTGTGCGGCAAGCAGTTTTAATGTGTCAGGAACTTTAAAATCATCGCACACTCTGCTGCAAAGTGAAAATTGATGCTGGGAAGAAAAGAAAAGTTTCAGAACTAGTGCAAAATATGCAGACAGTTTTACTGTATCGTTTCAAAACTCCTTGTGAACCGTACAGCTATGGGATCATCAGAAAATGTATTCAGCTTTACTTCACCTACTCTCTGCTCTGTTGTGTAAAACAAGGAAGATTAGACACAGAAGGAATCGATAAATTAGGAAATATGTTATCTAAACGTTTAAGTGTGTGTAATTCGTAATATCAGATGCTGGAAAGAATGTACAAGCCTCTTTCACAAAGTTGACAATTTGCTCAGTTATGATACGGTAGATGATAAAAATTAAGAATGAATTAAGTGAATACCATTTATTATAAACTGATTTTAGAATGTGCAAGGACGCTTACCTCTCAGTCTAAAGCGATATATATTTTTACACATATGGTTGCTGAAGCAGTGCCTACCAGCACTTACGTTGCCAGCCAATATCATATTCACACGCACTGGAAATTCGACAAAATATTTTTCTCAACAGAGCATTCAGTACAGGCTGTCAGAAAGATACCTATGCGCCTCAATATGGCATGTGATCTGTTTAGACTATACAGAAATGTATGTACTAGGTAAAAGAAAACGCATTTCCGTAGTAAAGTTGCAAATACTTGTCAGTTTCCTGCAGGCTATACATAGTAAACAGATCATACATATTTCTGGAGCACATAAATCGGCAGGATCAAAACTAAAACAGGGATTGTAAAATTCGCAGGTCCTGTGAAAGAAGGAATTGTTTTTTGTTACGTCGTTGTCTTCTAATTTAGTATTGCAGTATTGTACTGATTTGTTAGTCGCCTGCTTTAGATATTGTTACGGTAAATGAAACGAGGGTCATAAGCAGAAGTAATCGGTCTGTAGTCACGCGCCGGCCGGTGTGGCCGAGCGGTTCTAGGCGCTTCAGTCTGGAACCTCGCGACCGCTGCGGTCGCAGGTTCGAATCCTGCCTCGGGCATGGATGTGTGTGATGTCCTTAGGTTAGCTAGGTTTAAGTAGTTCGAAGTTCTAGGGGACTGATGACCTCAAATGTTAAGTCCCATAGTGTTCAGAGCCATTTGAACCATTTTTTTGTAGTCACGCCCAGGCCGATGGGAACTTTTAGCGGACGATGTAGACAACAGAAATATTCAGGCATGCTAAGTTCACTGTTCAGAGATCAAGAGTGTCTTCCTCAGAGTAATATACAGATCACTGAGGTACTGCGTTGTATTGTAACTACTTTTGTCTCTGTTCGTCTTCACAGATCTTTAGATGCTGCAGGCTAGAGCTAGTAAGTGGCGGCTTCCCATGCGAAATTTGTGATTAATAGCTTGTCTTGAATCTATCACCTTGGCTGCACACTAACCACATCAGAAAGAGATGTCTGTACAAAACAAATGTGGTAATCAGCGAGAAAAGAACTGGACCAAGGGCACTACTTAACATGCAAAGCTACAAACAAACCAGCAGGTTGTAATATCGATTGTCCCCAACAGCTATTGTTTATTTTACTCGTGTCAGTTAAGAGTCTCCACTTGGAAGAAAATAGCGAACACCTCTCACCGTATCTGGAAATCGAAATTGACAGTATATAAGTGCATAATCTTTGAGCATGCTTTGCGTAGCCTTTCTGCAAAGGTACGCTGTTGTTTAGTTCTTCCGTCGATCATTTACTTTCGCCGTTCAACAAGGCTCTTCTCTTCTGAATATCTTAGGTATTTCTGAAAGGACAGTTGACGAAATGGTGGTAAATCTGCGCAGTTCAGTCAATGAGCAAAATTTATCGGTTCCACGTATGAAGTGCTGATCGAAATTTACCGTGCGCTACCTTATGCGTTTAGAAACGAACTTAATAACAGCCGCATTAAATCCTACTTCTCGGTCTTTTCTGGTAGCATCAGATGTATAATGTAACAGTGCTCGTAAAATTCCTCCATACACAATTATTACCAGTTACATGTCACAGAAAAAGATAAAAACAACAAAACATTAGTGATTTAAATGTGATAGATACGGAAAACAGAAATAAAATCGTTACTTTTTTCGGAAAATTTCTGTTTAGGCCTGTGTGACAGAGTATTCCATTCTATACATTTCCGTCCAATATGGAATTTAACTTTACATCGTTTTATTTCGTTACTGTTACAATGCAATGGACTCCCACTTAAATTTCCAACCGATCACGAACATTGTTGAATGTGGTTCACTATAAAAGAAATAATGCATATAGTATTCAGAAAATTTAAATCACTCCCTGGATATTCATCTCGGAGCTTTAGATGGGATGGCAATAATCTATATGATTTCTCGCAAGTTCAATTGTTTTAAGCTGAGGCGAGGGGGAGGGGGGGGGGGGGGAGAATTAACCTGTGGCAAGTTGAAAATCTGAAAATCGGTTTTTTCCTGCACTACATTTAGATTTGTTCATAACTTCCTGGATTCCTTTTGATATCCTTGTTGTTATTGACCGGTCGCTATAAAAGAGTTTAAAGAAATTCATTTCAGAGCATTTAATTCATTTCACATATACCAAATAGTGTATTCAATGAGGAAATCACAAACAACAAGGATCAATATACGAACGAAAACATTAATATTGCCAGCCATTCCTCCTCAGTTCCAATATCAATTATGTTCATCATGCAGTGAAGGAAAATTTGATCTTCTGCAGCTGAATGTTTATCTTGTTTCTAACAAAACATATTTTGCCTATATATACTAGGCATCATGAGGAGACTAAAATATAAAGAAAATTTTTTAATTGTATATGTTTTATTAGGAATCTTTTAATGTTTCTTGGCAGCACATTGAATTATCTAATTATTTACAAATATATGATTGATATTTAGTAACTGCTTTAATTTTTTTCTATTCTTCTCGTGCATCCACATGCAGTGCCTGCCCCACCATCGCTGTCCCTGCGTCCTCCTATTCCACTATTACCTTATTCAGCTTCCATGATCCCTTTGTCAACCGTATAACAAGTGAGCAGGACGATTTGCAGTGTGCAACAGAAAACGTTGCGAGTAGTGAAATGAACAAAAGTGGCCAACTACCGATTGGACAGGTGTACTGTGTGCATTAGCGTGTACGGAACAACCCGTGGATACATGAGAATAACAGAAAAATGAAAGTAAATTGTAAAAGAAAACCATTTATAAATAATTAGAAATTTAAATGTTCTGTGTAGGAACATTACAGATGTGCTAACAAAATATGTATAATTAAATAATGAACTCTTGTTATAGAAAATGGTTCAGATGGCTCTGAGCACTATGGGACTCAACTGCTGAGGTCATTAGTCCCCTAGAACTGAGAACTAGTTAAACCTAACTAACCTAAGGACATCACAAACATCCATGCCCGAGGCAGGATTCGAACCTGCGACCGTAGCGGTCTTGCGGTTCCAGACTGCAGCGCCTTTAACCGCACGGCCACTTCGGCCGGCTCTTATTATAGACAACTGACAAAGTCGTGTACGTGCACGCGCAAAATTTGTGATAGAAAAGAAAATACTCGGTTGCAAACAACTGAATTTACCTTATCTACATGATAAACACAACATGAATGAAACCTGAGACTCAAAAATGACTGTAATTGGCGCACCAACTTAAAACTTATTCATATTCGCCTAACGTTAACGTCACGTCATTGAACATCCAAACCAAAGTTGAACCGAAGTGCTCGTGACGTCAGCGTTACGATACGGCTTGTAGTGTTTAAGAGCGCTGAGTCTCTGAGCAAATGAAATCACCACAGTTTCATGTTACATGCGAAATTTTCCTTCCGTAATAATTTGCTTGGGTGTATGACGTGCGTTTTTGAATGAGAGGTTCCAATATTGCTGTTAGATGGGTTGTGGACGGATTATCCATTAGACTCACTTATGGATGACTATATCACATACGTAGCAGTTATGCCTATCTGTGCGTAGATATTTTATCGACGTAATTTAGTGTTAATTTTCAGACTCGAACCTGGCGCTTGTCTTTTTCGCGGACGGGGCTCTTACTTATTAGCTTTAGAGCTATTCGATACCGTGAAGATCCCCGTAAGAAGGGCTGCCTTGTTAATGGTGTTTTCCATTTTCTCCACGCCTCTTCTATAATAAAGTGTTTCGAAGAGCTCTTAAACAACTTGAAGCTGGCGCAAAATAATTAGTAACGCGCTCGGAATGAGGTGAGGAGGTGGCGGTGTAGGGGCGGCAGCGGCGCATTTCGGGCCGCATTTCCTGCGGAGCTATTACTCGATGAAGACGGCACAGTTCCCCCGTAATCGGTTGTAATTAGAACGGAAACTGTCTCTAATTAAAGTGATTATGAAGCTACATACTGTATTACCGAGAGTTCCGGGGGCGATTGAGCGCCGCGCGAGGCGCTGATGAGCAACAATAAACAGCCGAATGGCGCGCCGGCCCTCCCAATCCCGTAGGGCGCAGCGCGTGGGCGGCGGGAACGGCAGCTGGCGCCTGTTTACTGCACGGAGAGCTGCACTCGTTTCAGGTGTTTCCCTGTAACTGATGAAAAGGGCTGGGCACTTCACGTCTGAACGACAGAGAAACTGAAAAGAAAGGTTGTTCAAAATAAAGTGCATCTGTAAAGTACACTGATGTCCCAAATTAAAGCAACAAACCGCTATTTGGCCGTCCTGTGTCTAATTCTAGAGATAATAGTACAAACTATCAACATATGTCTGTAAAGTCGTGTTCTGCACCGAACATAGCATTCCGGTCAATGGACAACTACGTCAACGACGACGTCGGGCTACCTGTCAAACGTGGTAGTGTTTGCCGAGTAGTCCCTCATCCACAGTTGCTGTGTACACAGTGCCGGCCGGAGTGGCCGCGCGGTTCTAGGCGCTACAGTCTGGAACCGCAGGTTCGAATCCTGCCTCGGGCGTGGATGTGTGTGATGTCTTTAGGTTAGTTAGGTTTAATTAGTTCTAAGTTCTAGGCGACTGATGACCTCGGAAGTTAAGCCGCGTAGTGCTCAGAGCCATTTGAACCATTTGATTTTGTGTACACAGTTGCTGTGTACACAGTCACAGGCGGTGCAGTATGGCACAGAGAAGACGCCTGCCAGACTCTCTGCGGTGGAGGACCATAGGAGGAATGGTGACAGGACACTCTCAAACTGATGTGGCCCGATGGTTTAATGTGAGTCGTTTTGTTTCCAGAATGAGATTTTCATTCTGCAGCGGAGTGTGCGCTGATATGATACTTCCTGACAGATTAAGTTTCAATCTATGAGGACCTTTCAATAGTTTTGTTGTGTCTCGGATGTGGCGACAGTTTATAAGAGACTGAAATTGTATCCCGAAGACCAGCGCAGAGCCGGCAATGTGTTGACATCAGAAAGAGAGGACCGTTATTTGGCTGTAAGGGCACGACGGTACCGCCATAGTACTTCACGGCAGCTGGTATCTGACCTCACAGCATTCACTGGACGTGTTGTGGCGTGGAAAACGGTGTAAGGAAGGCTTCGGCAAAGTGGCCTTTACTGTCGGAGACCTGCTGTATATGTACCTCTGATGCGCCTTCACAGAAGGGAGCGTCTAGAGTGGAGTCGTCAACATGCCACCTGGACGGTCGAACAGTGGGCCAGTGTTCTTTTCACACATGAGCCCCCGTGTGATCTGGAGAGTGATTCTCGACGCATTCGAATCTGGAGGGAACGTGGAACTCTATTTCGCCACCCAAACACCGTGGAAAGGGACGGATATCGAGGAGGATCCGTAATTGTGTGGGCAGGGATTGTGTTAACCACTCGAACCCCTCTTCACGAAATTGTACGTGTGAATCGCCAAGGTTTAACTGCTGTCAGGTATTGTGACGAGATCTTGGGACGTCGTTTGCAGTTCTTGCGAGGTGCTGTGCGCCCAGACTCCTTATTGATGGATGACAATGCTCGACCTCATAGAGCACAGGTGGTTGACGTTATCTTGGAAACGGAAGATAATGCACGCATATAAACGCAACCTTGCAAAATTTCCGTTTGTTGCTTTAATTTTGGATACCAGTGTATATGAAACGAAAGTCCTTAACAGACGATGAGAGAAGGAACAGATACTTGGACATCCGAAAATGTTAAGGTGCTGTCAGATGAGAAAGGGGCTGATGGAGAGAAAAAAAAAAAAAGTCAAAGTGCAAGTAGGACTCACGCAGTGAGGGTTCCGTACAAACTTAATTATGAAGGTCTCATCCATCGTGGGAATCGAGAGTCTCAACGATTTTTGCGTCGTATCGATATCGATTCTGTCAAGGCCCGGAAATTCCAAGACCGTATCAAAAACTCTACAGTAGTTCTCATACTAGCCTAGACATACAATAAGAAACATACGCGGGACTTCGGTTTATATCTGTAGTCCATTATGCTTTCAACAGATCATGAACGCATTGTACACTACTGGCCATTAAAATTGCTACACCACGAAAATGGCGTGCTACAGACGCGAAATTTTAACCGACAGGAAGAAGATGCTGTGATATGCAAATGATTAGCTTTTCAGAGTATTCACACAAGGTTGGCGCCGGTGGCGACACCTACAACGTGCTGACATGAGGAAAGTTTCCAACCGATTTCTCATACACAAACAGCAGTTGACCGGCGTTACCTAGTGAAACGTTGTTGTGATGCCTCGTGTACGGAGGAGAACTGCGTACCACCACATTTCCGACTTTGATAAAGGTCGGATTGCAGCCTATCGCGATTGCGGTTTATCGTATCGCGACATTGCTGCTCGCATTGGTCGAGATCCAGTGACTGTTAGCAGAATATGGAATCGGTGGGTTCAGGAGGGTAATACGGAACGCCGTGCTGGAACCCAACGGCCTCGTATCACTAGCAGTCGAGATGACAGGCATCTTATCCGCATGGCTGTAACGGATCGTGCAGCCACGTCTCGATCCCTGAGTCAACAGATGGGGTCGTTTGCAAGACAACAACCATCTGCACGAACAGTGCGACGACGTTTGCAGCAGCATGGACTATCAGCTCGGAGACCATAGCTGCGGTTACCCTTGACGCTGCGATGGTGTACTCAACGACGAACCTGGGTGCACGAATGGCAAAACGTCATTTTTTCGGATGAATGCAGATTCTGTTTACAGCATCATGATGGTCGCATCCGTGTTTGGCGACATCGCAGTGAACGCACATTGGAATCGTGTATTCGTCATCGCCATACTGGCGTATCACCCGGCGTGGTGGTATGGGGTGCCATTGGTTACACGTCTCGGTCATCTCTTGTTCGCATTGACGGCACTTTGAACAGTGGACGTTACATTTCAGATGTATTACGACCTGTGGCTCTACCCTTTATTCGATCCCTGCGAAACCCTACATTTCAGCAGGATAATGCACGACCGCATGTTGCAGGTCCTGTACGGGCCTTTCTTAAACCGTCGAAGGGCCATAGACCTTAATATGTGGCATAAATTCGAACTTTATACGTGTATCCGTTCCTGAGAGAGAGAGAGAGAGAGAGAGAGAGAGAGAGAGAGAGAGAGAGAGAGAGAGAGAGAGAGAAGGGTTTTTAACAGTCGGACGGACGGACAGATAGAGACAACAGAACGATCTTGTAAGGGTTCCGTTTTAACAGAATGAGGCAAGAAACGCTAGACGTAAGTAAATTGTTTAGCACTACAAAAGGAATCGTCGTAACGATTAATATATGTCTCGTACTGTGAAACAAGGGGCTCAAGACTCCGATGGAAAAATTTTTGCGGCTGCCTACGGAACCATTATTGTACCCAGGCATGCACATCTTCGTCCGAAGCAAATCAACGGCCACGAATGTCTTTCTTCAGGGCTACAAATATATGGAAACTGCATGAGGAGAGATGGAGACTGTATTCAGTGATGTGTAAGGACTTCTCAGCGAAACTTCTGCAACGTAGTGGCAACTTATGGGCTGGCATTGTCCTACAACAGAATGATACCGTCCATCAAAATTTCTGGGCGCTTCAATTTTTACGGCACTACATATTACTTTGCGTTAATTGTAGCGCCATGTTTTCGAAGGACAGTGAGCATGACCTTCCCGGAGCTGGCGTGTACGGCTTTCGATTTTTTCGATAGTGGTGCTTCCATTGTTGCCTCCAACGTTCGCTCTTCGGCTGAAAATAGTTACCTTGTTCCATACGTTTCATATGTTTCATCGTCAGCGACAATACGGAACAGGAAACGTTATTCATCATCGTGATAGCGTACCAGGAGCTTCTCGTCCGTCAGGCTGTGGGAACCCACTGGGCACTGATTTTCCGGAACTTCAGATGCTCCATCATGACTGACGCCCAACTTGAGCTGAATGTCTTCCACCGTCCGCCGCCGGTCATTCCTGATGGCAGCAGCCAGCGCAGCAGTGGCAAAGGGCTAATGACACGATGAGCCTGTTCTGGCGGACTGATGTCTTTCGCTGACGCCCGAACTTCTCGTGGCAATACGCGCGTGCGTGACGTACTGTGATCGTTACACACAGCAGACATTCCGGCATGAATTTCACTTCCTGACACTTGTTCTGTAGTCAGAAATCCCACTATACCTCCCTGTTCCTCTTTCCCGGACTCCGTAATGAATTTGAACGTGCACACTACTCGCTGACATCACGGCTAACACATCTGACAGGTAGATGGCACAGCGGTGTACGTTCGTGCTGTTCCTTCCTGATTCCCAGTAGAGGGAACTTGTATACACACACCTATCTGCCCTACCGCATCATGCTCGTTTTATAATTTGTAGCGTTTTCATTTGACTGCTCCTGTCGCAGAAAGCAGAGAGACAACAGAAAATTGTATGTTGAGACTGAAATGTGAACTTGAAAAATAGACCTTAAAGTTTGTGGGGTGTAGCCATTTACTTATTAAATTGTTCGACTTTTAAAGTCTATTAAGTTTTGTTCAACAAACGGCTGTTATTTACTTACATTGATTTGGGTTTTACTGCTGCTGTTGTTGCAGTCCTCAGTCTGAAGACTGCTTCACACACACACACACACACACACACACCTTCTCTTACATCTTTTACCAAACTGACGATAAGTTGATGCCATCCTTTCTTTTAGTCAAGTTGTGCCACGTCTCTGGACTGATTATTGCCCACGTTTCACTGCAATGTTAGGCATAAGACACGTACTTCCAGAAAAGACTTTTTCATATTTAAATTTGTATTCGATTTTAACAAATTCATCTTTTTCTGAAATGCTTTTCTTTCTATTGCCTGTCTGCGTTTCTATATCTGGTATGTATTTCGACCGTCATCAGTTAATACTGCTGCCCACATAGCAAACCTCAACTTCTGATTATGGCTCATTTCCTGAGTTACTTTCTTCAGCAGCGCTTGATTTACGAGTAATTCGACTACATTCCATTACCCTTGTTTCATCTTACAGTCTTGTTTTCAAAACGCTTTTCATACCGTTTAACTATTACTCTGTCTCTGACAGAACTGCGATGCCATCAGCGAACCTTACGAATTTTTATTTCTGCAACCAGAGTTTTAACTGTTTTCCTGAACTGCTCTTTGGTATCCTTCGCAGCTTGCTGAATGTATAGATAAACTAACATTTGCTTCACCCCTGTCCCATTTGCTTGTCAACTATTGCTTTTCCGGTCATGTCCTTAGACTCTAATAAATGCAGACTGGTTTCTGAGGAAGTTATAAATAACCTTTTGCTTCCTGTATTTCATTTGTGCAACCTTCAGAATTTCAAATTGTGTATTCGATCCAATATTACCAAAGCTTTCTGTAAATGTACAAATGATATAAATGTAGGTTTGCCTTTGTTAACCTACGAGGGTTGGAACTTAAATAGTGGCAACTATTTATTCACAACCGATATAAAAGAGTTACATGTTTGCACCTGTTACTGTCCTTCAAAGTAGTCACCAGGGATGTGGAAGGCGTAGTTGTCAGCAGAGCCTGTTCTGTTGATGGTGCGAATGGAGCGAATTACTGCCTGTCGAATCTCTGCAACAGCTATGAAGCGAAGTGGTTGCTTCATCTCGGAATCAAATCAAAGTCACAAAGACAGAACAGTACTTCCCAGTACCATCTACCGAACAGAGCAGCCACAGCTTGCGCTGTATGCGCTCGCGCATTGTCGCGCAAAATGATGGGCGGGTTGCGCAGAAAGTGTCGCCGCTTCTTTCGCAAAGCTGGTCGCAAGTGATGCTCCAAAAACGAACAGTAATACTGTGCATTGACGGTCTGCCGTGGAGGAACGTAGTGCGTTACGATAACACCATCACAGTCGTACACTAGAATCACCATAACCTTAGAGCGCTCCATTCGCACCATCAACAGAACAGGCTCTGCTAACGGTATACTACGCCTTCCACAATGCTGGCAACGGGTTCTACACAATACTGGTGACTACTTTGAAGGACAGTAACAGTTGAGAACATATAACTCTTTTGTATCGGTTGTGAATAAATACTTGCCAGTATTTACGTTCCAACCCTCGTATCTTGTAAGATAGGTCTCAAGATCAGTATTGCTTTCGTATTCCTATAGTCCTCTGGAACCCAAACTGACCTTCCCCGAAGTCAAGTCTTTTCTAGTTTCATCCTTCTTCTGTAAATAATGTCAGTATTTTCAAACTGTGAATTATTAAATTGACAGTTCGGTAATACTGACAGCTGCCAGTATCCTCGTGTATTGGAACACTTACATTCTGCTTGAAATCTGAGGGTATTTTGCCCGTCTCATATACCTTGCAAACCTGGTGAAATAGTCTTATCAATGACGATTTTCCCAAAGATCTCAATAATTTTGAGGGGATGTCGCCTACTTCAGTGGCCTCGGTCGGTGTAAGTTCGTCAATGCTCCGTCATATTCTCCTGCGGTAATTTCTCTCTTATGTCATGTACGTTTACTGCCTCGTCCGTTTCTACGCTATTGCCTTTAAGTGCGTTTCCCTTGTATAACACTTGTACGTATTCCTTTTGCCTTTAAGATTTCCCTCCCTTGTTTAGTACTGGTTGCCATCTGAGCTCTTGATATTCGTATAGCTGTTTCTCTCTTTTGTGCTAAGGTCTCTTTAATTTATCTGTTGGCAGCATCTATCTTTCTCCTTGTTATGCATGCTTTCCGAACCTTGCATTTGTTCACTTGCTGTAGCAGTTTAACTATTTTGCAGTTTTTGTCACTAATTTTTAGGATTTCTCTATTCGCTTTAGCCAGATTCATTTGCAGAATCTTTATATTTTTAACGTTCGTCAGTGAAATGCAGTGTCTCATGTGTTATCCAAGAATTGCTGTTGGGCTTCGTCGTATTGCATTTCCATCCTCTGCTGCCTTGTCTATTTCATCTTTGAAAACTACTCATTCGCCTTCTATCGTATTCTGTGGTAGCACGTATCGACACAATCCTACGGGTGTCATAAAGTTGGCAACGGAATTGCAAGTTTCCATCAGATGCCGACAGTACCGCTCCGTACCGCGAGCGCCCTCTGTCGCTGCACTACACGACCCGACCCGCGGCAGCGACACGGCCCACACGCACTCTGGGCGACTTTGCTGAGTGACGCTACGCAGACGCCCACTACTCACGGCTCCGACACCTTAATTTGTCCTTGTTGACACTGAGAGCTGCACTCTATTTCTTACTACATTATTTATAATGAGTCGTTGTACGCTTGCGGAAATACAAGTTACGCAAATGTTCTGTTTCTGTGTTAACTTGTTCACTAATCGTTTCTGCTCCTCTCCAGCTTTCCTACGACAGTTGCTTCACCACTTCGTAGCCCACCCTTCCTTACCGTTACGTAAGAAGTCGTACACTGCATTTTCCATCTTTACCTAATGCTGCCTTTGAAACTCTCACCTACCTCTTCTGGCTCTCTCAACTTATTCATGTCTCATATCCTTTATTTCCTATCTTTCTGCAATTTCATTCCAGTTTTAATCTACAGTTCATGACGAACAAATTACGATCAGAGTCCACGACAGATCTTGGAAATAAAAAGACTCCGCCCGAACAGGCCATGAAGGCCCAGCGGTACCGACCGATCACCGTGTCATCCTATACTCACAAGCGTCAATGGGGCCGGATATGGAGGGGCACGTGGTCAGCACACCGTTCTCCCAGCTGTATGTCAGTTTACGAGAGCGGAGCCGCTACTTCTCAATCAAGTAGCTCCTCATGTTTTACAATTTAAAATCTGGTTTTAAAAGTACCTATTAATACCATTATATAATGTATCTGTAACTCTCCTTTGCCCTCAATTCTGTTCCACGTCTATAACCTCCTTTCATGATTCTTAAACCAAGTATTAGCAATGATGAAACTGTGGGACAGCTTATGCTCACAATATTCAGAAAAAAATATTCGGATACGACGACCACCGGTGTCAGACAAATCGCCGATTAACGTGTTCTTTACAGGAATGTATCGTGCTAAGGCAAGACTGGACGAGTTGTCAGTAATTGCACTTGGTGCCGTGTATGTGGATAAATGTAAGATAATGCCCACATAAACGAAATAGAAGCCCATAGCAACCGTTTACAAGATAAGTGGTCATCGTCTAGGGCGTCCCACATCATTTTAATATTTAGAGATAATTCCGCCATGTGATATGGAGTGAGATGGACACGTGAAACCAGCTATAGGGAAGCGAATGGTGTACTTGAATTTATTGCGTGAGTTCTGAGGAAGTGCTATGCATCTGTAAAGGAAAGTGCTTGCCAGGTTTCATTGCTATCTATTCTATGTAGAACAGTGCTCTAAAACATAGAGTTCATATGAAGTATACGTGACAGCGGCCGTCCGCTAACTCCGAGAGGCTCTGAGGTCGTTACAATTCAAATGAAAGTGTAAGATAAATGCCGTGGAACTTAAATTCGAATTTTGGAAGAAAGACGACATTTTTCTTGTGGGAGCTGTGTGGGTAAAGTTAGAGAACCAGTGTTAGAGCAATACCTTGCAACAATTCTGCTGCCCAAGCTGTACCTCGCGCGTTGGGAGTGCACATACCGCGATCTATAGATTGTCAGTTTTCCTCCCGCCAATGGAATAGTACAACTCCTAGCTAATATTGGCTCGAGGTACCCTTCGCCGTGGACTATAAAATGTCACGAAGTGTAAAAAGTCACGAAGAGTATGTTTGTCGATCTAGACGAGCGGACTTACGCGGTTAAGTACTTCGTGGTAAGATTTAATGGTCTGCGCGTTTACCGAAAAACAAACCGTGCCACACGCATATTGCTCCGTTGAGAGAGAATTCGTATGTGTGTAGGATGAATGATATTTGAGACCTGCTTCTCTCTATAAATAATAATGCTGTGATTTAACAATGAAACATTGCGCAGCGGAGCGTACACGTTGGTGTGCTCGCTCCGCCATATGAAAAGTTAAGAGCGGAGCTCACGTGATCGATCGCTTCGCATGCTTACTATAGACAGGGACCGAGCGAGGTGGCGCAGTGGTTAGCACACTGGATTCGCACTCGGGAGTACGACGGTTCAAACCCGCGGACATCCTGATTTAGTTTTTCCGTGATTTCCCTAAATCGCTTCAGGCAAAAGCCAGGATGGTTCCTTTGAAAGGGCACGACCGACTTCCTTCCACATCCTTCGCTAATCCGGCGGGACCGATGACCTTGTTGTTTGGTCGCCTCCCCCCTAATCAGCCAACTGTATCCAGGGCCATGGAGTGCACAGTACATCTGCGCCTATATTCTGCAAACCCCTGTGAAAACCCCTGTGAAATCTGTGGCTGACGGGTACTTCTCACAATCCCAGCTATTAGGGGACTTCCCTTTCCAGTCATGTACAGAGCACGTCAAGACTAACAGCTTAAACGCCACTGCGCTCGCCGCAATTAGTGTAAACTTTTCATGGCGATCGCTACGCTAGCGACACTTGGGGAGTTGCAGTATGAACCTAGAATCCTCACTTGAAACTGGTTTGTGAAGCTTTGCAAGTAAGCTTCACGGGAGAGTTTGCATCTGTCTTCAAGCGTATGCAAGTTCAATTTTTTTCACCATCTCCGTGATTCTCCCCATGGATCAAATAAAGTTCTGACAAGTTGTTACCAGTCTTTATACATGGAGGACAGAGCGCAAATTAAGGTGCTGCCCCTGTCTTGTTCCTTGCGTAATAGAGAAATAACTGACACGTGAGAACCCTCTAAATACTGAACCTCTGGGTATCATTTGTCGATAGGTAAATGTTTCCTCGCCTGGGCACCTCTCTCGTGAGCCCGACCTCCCTGTAGTCCACCAACTGCCACCCCTCGCAGTTCGTGCGGTGAATCAAGCCTCGACATCAATCCACAGAGTCGTCTGTCACTGCGATTTTCTCTCGTTCTCTTATTACTTTACTACCGTCGTTACCTTATTACAATTCACTTCTCTGATAATGCCACGAAAGCACGTCCTTGCCGCCGTCACGCGCTCCTGATTTTTGCGACGGTTGCGATACCGCCGTGCGACGTGATTGCACTGCAGCCGACACCGGAACTGTTAATCGGCGGGCCTGGGGCAGCTCTCCACTCCGCCGTTTGAACTAAATATACAGGTAGTGTTCGATAAAGACTCTAGCATCACGCTAAAAAGTCACGAATCGGAGGTAACTGATACTGCCCAGTAGCAGCGCATTTACGCATGCGTTGCCCTCGGATAAATTACAAAATTTTGCCAGTAAGAGGATATAAAATGCACATTTGGTATTAAAAGAAAAGATTTTCTGAAAATTATATATATTTTGAAATCTAATGTAAATTTGTTTGGAAGCCTTCTACGAAAGTAGTCGGTTAGTATAGGACACGTAAGCTTTTTCGAAATTATATATATTGCAACATTCTTCACATTAAACAATACTATGATGCTTTACTCACTAGAATTAAAAAAATCGATATTATAAGAATATACGTTCGTTCTTTTTTCGATTTTTTCCGCCCTTGGCATTTTGGTCTTTTAAATTTGTGGAATATTGTGTCGAATGTGAATCTGTGAAGTGTAAAAAAAAGTCATGTTTGCGCAAAAGTTGAACTTGTCCATCAGCTCACGTAGTTGATCAATCTATCAACTTGTTTCTAGCTGAAACCTTCTACTCGCTGGGAACTCCTGGACTGACTTGGGTGCTGCCTCATGTTTTTTTCATATAAAATCTTATTAAAAGTCTCCCCTCTTTCATTTTTGCTCTATTTAACGTAAATTATTTATTCTCTGCACATTTGTACCATAGATTTAAGAACTCAACATTGCTCAAACGCTTAAGCTGGCTATCTAAATTTTTAGTATGATCATATAATACTGCTTCCTGTTCTTCATTAAGCGTTCTCGAAAAAGAAAAAGGTCCACAACTTTACTTCTGCCATTTTCATGAAGGTCGAGGCTTTATTGTGAAAAACCTACAAAAAAATTTACGGTTCAAAGTACCACGCTCGCTAGCCACTCCTTTCCCCCATCTTTCGGGGTGCATACGAATCCCGCGGCGGAAGAATTAGTCATCTTTTGAGGAGAGCATGAATCGATCCAATGTGGCGTTTTTTCATATGTGCTGGTCAGCCAGGACTAGTGCCATTGATCGAAGAAGGTGGTAATCTGGGGGAGCAATATCTGGAAAATACGGCCGGTGGGGCAGGACTTCGTTTCCAAGTATGTTTTGACGGCTTTTGCGACATCGAGTCTAACACTGTCATGCTGCATAATCACGCGGTCACGTGCATCAGCTGCTTTTGATGGCCGTCTCCTGTGACTGTTTCGGTCGGTTTCCATAGCTTCGAAAACCTTCTCTCTTCCACCGCCATGCCGATCTTCGACGTCAGAATCACGGTTCTTTAAGTGTTGAATCCATTATCTGCACGTTCTTTGACTAATAGCGGCCATATTCAACATTGTATGAGGCTCACCATTAGATTTCTTCCTCTTAAAGCAGAAAATTAAAATATCTCGCAAAAGACGAGAGTCGGGCTCGTAAGTTGACGTATTCAGCTGAAAACAACTTTATAATGGAATCACAAATCCGCTAGTATCTTGATGACGCTACATTTAAAAATGCCTGAGCTTATTCTGTGGCACAACGACTTACCATCTGCGCCACCACATGCCACCATATGCCACTACTGCCATCTATTGCATAACAGCGGAAGCAAAGTTGTAGACGTAATGTTATTTCCTAGAACAGTTTTGAGGCTACTTCTTTATTTCCCATGAAGTCTTTTCGCACAAAGCTTTGTCTCTTACCTAATGTACTTTTTGGAACTAAATTTTTCTCACTAGCTTCTCATATTGCTATTTCAAGCTCTATGACTTCTTCTACGGATTCATTCATGTTATTTTCATCTCCATCGAAGTGTCTTACACAAGAAATCCGTAAAAATTTTAAAAAAATTGTCTTGTCCGTTACAGTAGGAAATTATTGGTTTGTCCGATACAATCAGATATGTACCACTGTGGTAGTGTAACATTCCTATTATTCATACTTGGACTAGACGTTGTCGGAGTCTACAGTGTAAATGAAAGAATGGTGTCAGTTCTACCTAAAGATACCTGCTTGCAAGGAAAATACAACAGTGCAAAATTAAGAATGTACACCGAAAAACTATGAAAAAACAACCTGTTGCTTCTCCGGAACGCACTATTGTTTTGATTCAAAGTCGTGATCTTGTTTTTATATATTTCACACTGTAATGGTGCGGCAGAGGCTGTCACTAGCGCCGAAGTTTGGAAACAGCTATTGTACGATACAATCCGCTGTTCAGTACTTACCCGACCTTCCCCTGTATGTGTCGATGTAGCATTAGATGACAGTGAAGTGTGGGCGAAAAACAATTCAGACAAGAAGAGAGTAGAAACTTTTTAAATGAGATACAGAAAAATACAGGAGATTAGAGCAGTATTTCGAATGACTGATGAGGAGGCACTGAATCGAAAAGGAAGTTCATCGCACAACTTTAGTAAAAGAAGAGATAGGCAGACAGGACACATCCTGAGGCATTAAGAAATACTTTTTTTGGTAATAAAAGTAAGCGTGGAGGGTAAAACTTGTAGAGGGGTATCAAAGCTTGATTACAGTAAGCTGGTGAAAATAAATGTGTGTTGGAGTAGTTGGGTAGTGATGGAAGAGGTTTGCACGAGGCAGACTAACATGGAGAACTGCATCAAACTAATCTTCGGGCCAAATACCACAACAACAATACACCGCGTATCTGGGAACATTGCTTCGTCTCGGATAAAATAACTTCGTGATTGACAGATTACAGTGCGGGGGGCACTGTTGCCGGCGTGCAGCTAGCCACTCGTCGCAAGACTATGCATGTAACCGTGTAACAGGCGACATACACTGTACGTGGCGCTCCAAAAACAGATGATGTGGGCTTGAGCACTGCCGCCTCATCCCCTCCCCCGCCCGCCCGATTCTCACCATACTACTCGATTCGTTGAAACATCTATCCAACTTCCAACTATCTCGAAGTTATTTCATTTCAGTTTAAGAGTCTCTGTTTAACCGTCGGCTGACTCTTTCTCATAATCGGTAATCTCACCAAATGAAATAGTTTAGAGATTTAGTTACAAGATTTGGATGCGGGATTGTGACATGTAAATTAAATATTCCGTTTCCCTGTAAAGAACACGGTCTATTTCCACTTTAATGACTACATCACTTCGACCAGTACTTCCTCCAAGGCACTATTAGCTCGCCAACGTAATACAACACTGCAACAAAGTAACTGCACGAACTTGAGCTAAATTTCTCTACGCCCAACTTACAAAGTCGCAACTCTTGGTCAACTATTACTGACGCGAAGCTCCTGTCGTAAATTAAGGTCGGCCTGCACTGAAATGATGAGATGGAATTACGAGACTCGTAAATGCCCGTAACACTCCACGTTGTGCTGCTGCGGGGGAGAGAAGACATCGTAAGGACGATCCCCGAAGGAATTGCCGACTTTAAAATGTCAGCACAACTCTCGAAATTTGTTAGCATTTAGGCTACGTAGGAAATCAGCGCTGTAGTTGCAGAATAATTGTTTGGTTCCTCGTTCACGGCAATTCCCAGTCGCTCAGCCCTCTCTACAGTACGAAATAATTATGGGGAAACTGGTGGTCAGAAGAGTTGGATTAATGTCACGAAGGGACACTCTAAATGCGGCATACAGTGAAAGCATTCCTGAGTGCCACGCTATGCTCGTATCTGAGGAAAATCCCCCTCCTCATCATCATTCTCATACTGCCCACAGAGGAAGAAGCCAGTCTCTCACGAAGTTGGAAACACTTGCCGAACAATCCAGTCACATTCGATCCGATGTCAGTGACTGTCGTCAGTAGCAAAGTCGTCATCTTGTACGGCTACTATGTGGAGTACCAGGGTTTGATACTCAGTACTGGCAGGGATGTTTCGTTTGCTGGGAGAATTGGGATGGAGTGCTCTCAGGCTCGTGATGCCAAATGAGGAAGTACCTGATTGGGAAACAGTGGCTACGAGATCAAGCCACGGCCAGGAGAGCAGCGTGCTGACCCTATGCCCTCCATACCCCTTCTGCATTATGCCACTGTCAGAGAATGACATGGTGGTCGGTCGGTCCCAATTGACCCGTCAAGGCCAGAACGCTGAAGTGCTTTTCTTCCTTTTATTTTTTTATTTTTTCATGTTTATGACTAAAGGATCTGTCCCACCACAAATAGTGTGTGTGAAATATTCTCAATATTGAAATCCAGGCAGAATAATTGCAATTAGGACATCCTATCCCTGTCAGTTTGGGAAAGAAAATTTGGTTGCTGTATACAGCTGACGCATGAGAACTGCAGCGTCACTGATTTGTCTGCTATAATTCAGTACTACTGTCGTGACAACATACTCAGTCCTTCCGTCAACTGGTTTCTGATTTCATCAGTTACTGCTTCTTTTTAGGAAACATACCGAACTTGTGGAATATAGCGTCTCCGATGGAGTATCAATTTCATCGCAAAACCTTAAATTTACTGTTTCTTTTTTCTCTGTGCACTTCAATTTTTTTTAAATTTCTCATTGGTTTCCTTAACTCGTTAATGTGTAAAGACTGAACAACATAGGGACTAGGCCACAGCTTTGAGTCACTCCCTCTTTAATTAGAGCCTCCACTTCATATCTTTGGACTTTTAGAGCTGCTGTCTGATTGCCAGCCAAGTTACGGATAACCTTCCAGTCCATGTATTTGATCCTCGATTACTTCGAAATTTTAAAGAGTGTATTCAGTAGACCTTGTCAAAATATTTTCTACGATTACAAATGCTGAGGACTTGGAAGCTCACTTGAATGTATTGGATAGTATGGCGAAGAGAGTTTATAAGGTGAACATCGACAAAAATAAGAAACGTGTTGTGGAGTGTAGTCCAGTTAAACCAGATTGTGCTGAGTGAATTGGATGGGGAAGTGAGACATAAAAATAGTAGAAGAGAATTACTATCTGGGCAACAAAATAAACGACGATGGAAGAAGGAAGAACTAAAGTGGATGTAAACTTCAAGTAGATTCCGTTTGAATTTTAACGTTGTATGGAAGTGAAACATGGACAATACAGAACAGCCAGGAACAGAATAAGACCTTCGGAATTATGGCGCTACATGATGATGCTAACAATTAGTGGATGTATAGGGTAACTAATGAAGAGGTATTCAATCACATTGGGGAGAAAGGAAGTGTATAGCACACGGATAGGAGAGCTAAGTTGACAGGACACATATTGAGGCAGCAAAGAATTATTGATTTGATAATAGAGGAAAGCGTGAGGGATAAAAATTCTAGAGGAAAACCGACAGTTACTACAGTAAGCAGGTTCCAAGTGGATGTGGGCTGCAATAATTATGTAGATATGAAAAGACATGCACAAGATATATTCGTACTAACGTGGAGAGCAGCATCAAGACAGTCTTTGGAATGAAGCTGCAACAACAGCGTTGCAATTGTGGTGGTGGTGGTGGTATTGGTATCCAAAAGTTCCTTAAATTTGCATGGAAATAGTGCTGATGGTGGTGGTATCCAAAAGTTATCAAAGTTTTATATTTTCATCGAAAGCTTACGAGCACTCTGAAAGAAAGCGGGTTATGCCGCCGTACATCCTTCCTGAATCAGTGTGGCAAGTGGCTACTTGTTGTGTGCTGATAAGCTTTGTTAATTGTTAATGAACGTACTTCCATTGTAATGTTTCCGTCAGGTTACTGCTTTGCAAAGTCTGGGCTGAAAGTGCAGCGTGTCCTATATAAATTTCTTTCTTAAAGTTCAGAAAGCTGAAGCAGAAACGCTCCAAATATTTAACCAAGCTTGTAGAGACATCGCATTAGGTAAGACGAAACTTGGGAGTGGAACATGCGTTTAAAAACTGGCGGATATAGACGATCGATCTTCAACTGGTATCACAACAGAAAATTCGAAGAAGGAAGGGATCTGATTCTGCAAGATTACAGATAGATCATACGAGACATGTGTAACACGTCGGGAATAAGATGTGCTACATGAGAACGTATTCTGTCAGAAGAATTGAACACGTGAAGGATTGCAGCGTAGTTTGCGCCACGACTGCTTACAGGTGATCAGTAGCAACATCTCGGTGAATTCTGCTGTAAGGAACTATTTCAAGACGATAACAACCTTTTTCTTTTTTCCAAAGGCTGTCACTGGCGGCGAACGCTGGGTTTATGGCTATGACTCTGAAATGAAACTAAGCAGCAACTGTCGCAGTAGAAGAATGCTTCATTTCGGCCGAAAAAATCTCTACAAGTTAAGAGTGAAATTAAGCTCTTTGTATGGTACTGTTCATGAAACATTCTTCCCTCCTGGTCAGTAAAGATTTCTGTCGCAATGTTCGAAGATGTTGGAGGGAGGACACAAGCAGGAAACGTCCACTGAAATTGAGGAGGAGAAGGAGGAAGAGTAGTGAAATTGCGTACTTATGGAATATCATCTCAATTATGTGACTGGATTAATGATTTCCTGTCAGACACATAGGAATGGACGGAAAGTCATCGAGTAAAACAAGTGATTTCCGGCGTTCCCCAAGGTAGAGTTATAGGCCCTTTGCTGTTCCTTATCTGTATCAATGATTTGGGAGACAATCTGAGCAGCCGTCTTACGTTATTTGCAGATGACGCTGTCGTTTAGTAAAGTCATCAGATGATCGAAACAAATTGCAAAACGATTTGGAAAAGATATCTGTATGGTGCAAAAATTGGCAATTGACCCTAAATAACGAAAAGTGAGAGATCATCCACATGAGCGCTAGAAGGAATCCGTTAAACTTAGGTTACACGATAAATCAGTCAAATCTAAAGGCCGTAAATTCGACTAAATACCTAGGAATTACAATTACGAACAACTTAAATTGGAAGGAACACACAGAAAATATTGTAGGGAAGGTTAACCGAAGACTGCATTTTACTGACAGCACACTTAAAAAATGTAACAGATCTACTAAGGGGACTGCCTACACTACGCTTGTTCGTTCTATTTTAGAGTACTGCTGCACGGTGAGGGATCCTTACCAGATAGGACTGACGGAGTACATTGAAAAAGTTCAAAGAAGGGCAGCACGTTTTGTATTATCGCGAAGTAGGAGATAGAGTGTCACTGAAATGATACAGGCTTTGGGATGGACATCATTAAAACAAAGGCGGGTTTCGTTGCGGAGGAATCTTTTCACGAAATTCCAATCACCAACTTTCTCCTCCAAATGTGAAAATATTTTGTTGACGCCGACGTACATTGGGAGAAACGATCACCATAATAAAATAAGGGAAATCAGAGCTCGTACGGAAAGGTATAGGTGTTGGTTTTTTCCGTGCACTGTACAAGATTGGAATAATAGAGAATTGTGAAGGTGGTTCGATGAACCCTCTGCCAGACACTTAAATGTGATTTGCAGAGTATCCATGTAGATGTAGAGGCGGAGGAGCAGGAGGAGGAGATGTGTTCAACATCCCGTCGGCGACGAGGCAACTGGAAAGGGAACGCAAGCTCGGATTAGGGGAGGGTAGCCAAGGAACTCGGGCGTGCCCTTTCAAAGGAACTATCCCAACATTCTCCTGAAGCGACTTTAAGGGATTGACGAAAAACTTAAATCATAATGGCTGGACCCGGGTTTGAACCGTCGTTTTCCCGAATGCGAGTCCATTGTGCTAACCACTGCACCACCTCCCTCGGTAGAAGTGGCTTACGAACTTCTGCGTACTCCACCGTGACAATTCCCGACTACATACGATACACAATATTCAGGATTTTTTGAGAATGCTTCTCTTCCCCAAGACGAAAATCAGGTTGTGAGACACATTCTTGTGTATTACACGAGTGTTGGGATTCTAACCCTGTCGGAATAAAGGAAGACATGATAGATTTGTTATCGGTAGGGTTGATCAGTACACGAGTATTACGAAAATGCTGCGTGAATTGAAATTGAGCGTTGCTCAGAGAATCGGCACTTGCGACTTATTGCTCAGCGTTTCTACTGCCACAAACGTACGTCTCGCCAAAGTACTACGAGAACACGATGAGAGAAATCAGGACTTGTATGGAAGCATGTAGACAGGCTTTTTCGCCTCGCCCTATTTTTGTACGATGTAATAGTTTTAACTGACGTATGACGGGAAACATCGGATAACAAGTCGTATTAGTTTGAGGACCAGAAGCAACCAACAAATCCAGAGTCTCGGTGTTAGGTAATTGCGCAGGGAGAAATTTAGTTGACGGGACGGGGGGCCAGTGTGAGGGTCCGGCACGGCTGGACACGCGCGGCGCTTTAGGGCACAGCGGAGGGATGCGGGCAGGCGTGCGGGACGACAGCGCGAGTGTAATTGCCCGCGCGGTACTAAGTCAGCAGATTACCGCCAGCTATTACCCGCGCGCGCGGCCACGCTAACTGGCTTTTAATTGCACCCGCCGGCGCCGTCACTCCGAAGAAACGGCCGCCCAGTGGGGCGCGCGCGCTGCAGGTAGCCGCACACGTCCGCGCGCAGGCGCCGGCAAATGCACTGTGCCGAGTGCGCGCACCCGTCTAAACCACTTGCTCCCTGTCGAGCGGCTGCGTTTAATGGAAGACAGTGTTACACATTTGTTGTCACTAGTCACGTATGTCTGTTTCAGCACACTCTACGTCTACGTACATACTCCGCAAGCCACCATATGGTGTGTGCTGGAGGATATCCTTTACCACTGCGATTCCATTTCCTGTCCCACCTGCAAGTGGAGCGTGGAAAAATAACTGTCTATTTGTTTCCATACGAGCCCTGATCTCTCTTATCGTGTTCTCGTACAACTTTGGCCAGACGTACGTTTGTGGCAGTAGAATCGTTCTGCAATAACTAGCAAATGTCGATTGTCTGAACTCCTTCAGAGACCACAGTTTGAATTCACGCAGCATTTCCCTAATACTTGTGTGTTGATCGAACATATCGGTAATACATCTAACAGAACGTCTCAGAATCACTTCGATATCTATCTTTAATCCGAAGTAATGTGGCTGCCAAACATTCGAACAATACTCAGCAAGTGTTCTGTACGTGGTCTCCTTTATGGATGAGCTACGTTTTCATAGAATCTTCCCTATAAACCGAGATGGACCAGTCGCCTTCCCTGTGGCCTGCGTTACGTTATCATTCCATTTCACGTCGATTTGGAGTGTGTTACGTCTGGACATTTAATCGACTCCATTATGTCAAGCAGCACACCATTGATGTCGTGGTCGAATATTGCAGGTTTGTTTTTCCTACTCATCTGCATCAACTTACTTGCTTTTACATTTAGAGGAAGGTGTCACTCGTCACACCAAATAGAAATTTTATCCGACTTATCCTATAACCTACTGCATTAATTCAAACACGACACTTTCCCCTAAGTTACAACGTCATCAGCAGACAATCGCAGATTGCTTTTCGCCGTATGCGTCGGATCTTTTATATGTAGAGAGAAGAAGATCGTTCCTATCACACTCTCCTGACGACAGCTTTGTCACTTGTCAATGTTTGTCGTCCAAGACAGACAACTGGGTCTTCTAGCCACACACATATCTGAGGACCTATTTCGTATCTTCAGACATTCGTTGATACTCTGGAGTGTCGGACTGTGCTAGTTTCCGAAAACTGTTGGAAATAAGCAATCTGCCTGTTACCCTTAATACACAGTTCGCATGATATTATGCGAGAAAAAGGGCAATCTGATTTTCCCTCGACCGATGCTTTCTAAATCGCTGTTGATTTACGGATGGAAGCTTTTGTGCCTCAAGGGAATGTATTATATTCTAACTTAGAATCTTGTCGAGAATTCTGCAACAAACCGACAAGGATATCGGTCTTTAACTTTGAAGGTCCATTATTTTACGCTTCTTATACAGTACACGGGAGTCACCCATGCTTTTATCCACTTGCTTGGGATTTCGCGCTGGGCGAGAGATTCACATTAGATGCAAGCTAAGTAAGGACCCAGTGTCAAAGTACAGCCGAATTGAGATTCCTTGTGGACGTAGCGAATTATTTCTTTTCCAATTTTTCACGTGCAGTTACGGTGGCTATGTCCGTACCAATGACTTTTTTACACGAATTTGAAAACTACTTCAACTTTCCTAACTTATCTCTTGGACACGCTCGTATTAGATTGATGTTAGAGGCATCTATGTTCGTGGTCCTGTACTTCATCTGATTGTCGTTTATAATGTACTAGCTTCCATACTGAAACTCCTAACATTTTGACGACGGAAAATACGAGGACGTGCTGAAAAGTATTGCCTCCGAATTTTTTATGTGAAAACACGTAAAGCTTTTTAAATAAAACAAATGTTATTGACATTCTCCATATGAGTTCTTCATGTATACGCATTTTAATTTTTCAACGTACACATTTCTCCCCGTGAGAGACCAGTTTGTTCATAGTATCACTATAGAATGTTTGACTTTGTTGACGGAGTCACTTCATCTCCAGCTGCAACGCCTCATCACTGTCAAAGTGAAGTATTCGAAGGTGTTCTTTTAAGTTTTGTAAACAGATGAAAGTCGTATGGGGCCATGTCGGAGACTGTATGGAGGATGATGGACGACAGTGAACCCAAGGCATCAGATTGCTGCAGATGTCGCAGAGCTCCTATGTGGTTTGGCATTGTCATGCTAAGGAAGGGCGCTCAATGTGTGGACAACCACTTCCGATTCGAAAATCGATTACAGCGCGCTATTCCTCACGCACCGTCATAGGTACGTTACACACCGCCATGTAACAATCTGTAATTCGAGACGCTCTAGCGGCAGAGGGCTACAAATGTGTAGGTATGAAGAATGAAGATGTAGAATGTTAGTAACGTCTGTTTTATTGAAAAAAGCCGTAAGAGTTTTCACATAAAAAATTCGGAGGTATTATTTTTCAGCACGCCCTCGCAAATTTGATTTATTCTCGTTTTATTTCTATATCCAGACAGCTGTGTTTATTGCATTACAGTTCAAGAGGAATCGATTTCGAAGCGACAAGGCTCCATGTTTAGGCACCTACATATTAATAGAAAGTCAATTACAAATCATATTCACATAGTTGTTAGGATACAGAGTGCTAATACGCTTGTTATATAAGTAGCCTAAGAGTGGTAATCAAAAAGTTTTGACTAATGTATCGAAAAAATAAAATCGTAATTAAGTACCATACCACAGGAGCAAAAACAAAATGGAGCCGTAGGCCATTGATAAAGTGAAATGTTGCAGCTGTGCCAGTAAGAGTGCACTGACTCTTCTCTGTATCTTCTTTTAATCGAACCTGGTAAGGGTCCCAGATGTGATGAGCAGTACTCAAGAATCGGTCGAACACGTGTTCAGTAAACCACTTCTCTGTGGATGTATTACATTTCCTTGAGATTGTCCCAGTGAATCTCAGCCTGGCGTCTGCTTTTCCTACAATTTGTTTTCATGTGGTAATTCCACTGACGCTCCTGACGGTTAGCTTACAAATTTTACGTTGGTTATTGTTTCCAGTGATTTGTTGCCAATGGCGTAACGAAAAAGCAGTGAATATCTTCGCTTATTTTTCTGCAGTACTTTACTGTTATTTACTTTCAGGATCAACTGTCAGTTTGTGCACCAATTGTCGATGCTCTGAAGGTCTTCCTTCATTTCGCAACTGTCTTATGCCGTTGCAGTCTCCCTGTAGACAGCAGCGTCGTCTGCGAAGAGCCTCAGTGAGTCTACAACATTATCAAAAAATGATTCAAATGGTTCTGAGCACTATGGGACTTAACATCTGAGGTCATCAGGTCCCTAGACCTTAGAACTACTTTAACCTAACTAACCTAAGGACATCACACACATCCATGCCCGAGGCAGGATGCGAACCTGCGACCGTAGCGGTCGCGCGGTTCCAGGCTGAAGCGCCAAGAACCGCTCGGCCACATCGGCCGGTTCCAACATTATCCACTCGACTATTAACTTAGTATATTCCAGTAAGGTTACACTGAAACATATTTTAGTTTTTGCTAAATTTGTGCTGCTAAAAAAGATTTTTAGCCTTTTCCTGTGAAATAATTTCCCATGTCTTGACTTGAATTAACATGACACAGCTGTTCCAGTCGTTCTGCCGTACGCTGAGCTCTCAGTTCAGGAGTTTGACATTTTTCTTTTTCTGTGTTTAGTTATTTCCTGAACTTTTAATAAGCATTGTTTTGGAGCCAGTAGAAGGGTGTTAGCAAAGCATCAGTTAAAGTAGTGCCAGACGCACTTGTGAATTTGAACAGGACATCCCCCTGTGCGTGTTTTAAGATTTGCTTGTTGTTTGCTGCGGACACAAGTTTGTATAACCAGATACTTGCTGCGTAATCAGTGGTTATGGAAATCTGTCGCATTTTCTCACAGTTAGCCGCGTTAACTTGTTGGGTGTGCTCCGCGGGCAGTTTTCTCGGTTTTGTTGCATTGGTTGTGTTGGTGGATTATGTAAAATTAAGCTTTTAATGCAACTGGATCTCAAACTAAGGCTTCATTGTGTTTGTTGATGGAAGTGTTTTCTATTTCGACTGTGGGATGTTTGCGTAGGAAGAGTTGTCGTTTTAAGAATATTGATTTAATTTTCTGTGGCCATAGCTGCTTCGTTGTCCATTGTGGAGAGGGTCCCCATTTGTGACTCTCTCTATTGTGGATGTTAAGTTCCTATATAACTACTCTGGACGTGGCCATCATCTCCCACATGACGTAGGAGAGGTTCGATTGACAAGTCCCAGTATAGAGGGCTATGAATCAATATGTTTTGTAGTTCTTTTGATTACCTTTCCAGTGGCATGTGTCTATTTCACAATCGGTAAGGTGTGTTGCGGCACGTTGTCTCAACGAGTATATATTAAAGACAGTACAAGTGAACACCACAGATATTTTGGAATTTTCATGGTATTGAAACTAGCGTGGGCGTTATTCTGTACTTCCGAAAGAATTGACCGACCCCTTCACTTCTAGCCATGATGATGCTCTGGCGACGGCACTTAATTGTTAGGGAACGCAACCTGAGACTATTGTATTTCAAGTTGGCCTGAGCAACGAACTTTTACGTAAGCAAGATGATCTTGGATGCCTTGCAACGTGCTGCTCAGAAGAGATCTCCACCCCCTCATACTCTTACGGATTTATGGACAGTCCTGCAGGATTCATGGCGTCAATTTCGTCCAGCACTACTTCAGTCATTAGTCGAGTCCTTGCCGCGTCGTGTTGTGGGACTTCTGCTTGCTCGCGGGGCCGTACACGATACTAGGCAGGTGTACCAGTTTTGTGGCTCTTCGGTGTAATTTTCCGACGAGGAGCGCAAATAATTGTAATTTTATGTGAAGTTTGACACTACGTTTGTCATAGCTCCGCAAAAAGCGCCATATGCGCTGAATCTATTTTTGTCCTGCGAAAACAGTTTATTGCACACTGGCATTTTGTATCTTCACCGTTGTCACTTAAATCACTGAAGTTTATATGGGAGCCATATTATAAGAACGGCCTGTATTGCAGGTAAAGTTGATGTAAAATATGTTCAACAGATCTAAGCTACAACAAAGAATGATGACTTCCTGTGATTAAAAAATTGGTTGTCTAATATTTATATGTCACAATGAAACACATTCTGTAACTAAAACATACCAAAAATTCACCTTTGGTCTGAAATAAAAATACAAGATTCAGGACTGTCACAGAGAATGCTTCTTGTTCAACGCACTCTGCTTGACTTACCAGTGCCGTCTGAAAAAGTTCATGCTAATACCGCACGAGTGCACGACTTGTTGGAGGGTTTGGTTGGGGTAGCGATATTTGGATAAGGGACCGTATTTGGATCCTTTTTTATGCATTGTAGAGCTCATGTTAACTAGATTCTTTGCTTAGAACGATCGTTCCTGTCATATCTCTGAATTGTTACCATCTATCTTCGGACACCCTGTATATTAGGGATGAATGCAACACCTTTTTTCGAATATATACTGAAGAGCCAAAGAAACTGATACACCGGCCCAATATCGTGCACGGCCCCCGCGAACACGCACAGGTGAAGCAACTCGACGTGGCAGTGACTCGAGTAACGTCTGAAGTAGTACTGGAGGGAACTGACCACATCAATCCTGCAGGCTGGATCCGTAAGAGTAGGAGCGGTTGGAGATCTCTTCTGAGCAGCACGCTGCAAGGTATCGCAGATATGCTGTGTGTTCATGTCTGCGGAGAGTGGTGGCCAGCGGAAGTGTTTAAACTCAGAAGAGTGTTCCTGGAGCCATTCTGTAGCAATTCTGGACGTGTGAGGTGTCGCATTGCCCTGCTGGAATTGCACAAGTTTGTCGGAATGCACAATGGACATGAATGGATGCAGGTGATCAGACAGAATGCTTACGTACGTGTCACCTGTCAGTCGTATCTAGACGTATCAGGGGTCCCATATCATTCCAACTGCACACGCCTCACACTATTACAGAGCCCCCACCAGCTTGAACAGTCCTCTGCTGATGTGCAGGGCCGACGGATGCATGAGGTTGTCTCCATACACATACAGGTCCATCCGCTCGATAAAATATGAAACGAGACTCGTCCGACCAGGCAACATCTTTCCAGTCATCAACAGTCCAATGTCGGTGTTGACGGGCCCAGGCGAGGCATAAAGCTTTGTGTCGTGCAGTCACCGTCAGTACACGAGTGGGCCCTCGACTCCGAAAGCCCATATCGATGCTGTTTCGTTGAAAGGTTTGCTCGTTGACACTTGTTGTGGCCGAGCATTGAAATCTACAGCAATTTGTGGAAGGATTGCACTTCTGTCACGTTGAACAATTCTCTTCAGTTGTCGCTGATCCAGTTCTTGCAGGATCTTTTTCCGGTCGCAACGATGTCGTAGATTTGATGTTTTCTCGGATTCTTGATATTCACGGTACACTCGTGAAATGGTGGTACGGGAAAATTCCCACTTCGTCGCTACATCGGAGATGCTGTGTCCCATCGCTCGTGCGCCAACTATAATACCACGTTCAAGCTAACTTAAATCTTGATAACCTGCCATTGTAGTTGCAGTAACCGATCTAACAACTGGTCCAGACACTTGTTGTCTTATATGGGTGTTGCCGACCGCAGCGCGCAAATCTACCTGTTTACATATCTCTGTATTTGAATACGCATGCCTATACCAGTTTGTTTGGCGCTTCAGAGTAGGTAAGGTGGCGATATTTAGATAAGGGGCCATATTTGGCTACTTTATCTGTTGCATTTTAGATTGTTTGCTTCGAATGATCGTTCCTGTCATATCCCTGAATATTCACCATTTATCTTCGAACGCCTTGTATATTGGAGGTGACCGAGCGAGGTGGCGCAGTGGTTAGCACACTGGACTCGCATTCGGGAGGACGACGGTTCAATCCCGCGTCCGGCCATCCTGATTTAGGTTTTCCGTGATTTCCCTAAATCTCTCCAGGCAAATGCCGGGACGGTTCCTTTGAAAGGGCACGGCCGACTTCCTTCCCCGTTCTTCCCTAATCCGATGAGACCGATGGCCTCGTAGTTTGGTCTCTTCCCCCAAATCAACCAACCTATTGGAGGTGAAGGCAACACGTTTTCTGGAATATCTTTTCATCGTGTTGGAGCGGTTAAATTTCGAATAAAAGAAACAGAGCCGTCTCTAGTACTGTGTTGCTTTGCTCGGTTGTGTGAAATATACGTTCATATTTTGCTATTCGCGAGACAGCGGCGTTGTTTTTTGCCGGCGCCCGACCTCGGCAGCGCCCGCGGCCGGCTGCGGTGGTGCTGTGCCCTGTGGGATAACAGGCTCGCGGCACCGCTGTGTGCCGGCGAGGCGGCTCCGGCCAGCGGCGCGCGTCGCTCGCGGGCGGCTGATTGGTCGCGTCGCGTGGCGGCGGGAGGCGGCTGCCAGGCGTCATTAAAAGTTGCGGCGCCTCTGCTCCGCCTCCGCCTGCGCCTGTGCGCCGGCCGGCCGCGGTAATTACTTGTCGCAGCCGTGAGCGGGACCGGCGCCGGCGCCCGCGCTGCATCCCTAATGACCGCTCGCCATAAATCTTCTCTCCCGGAACACCACCTCGATTAAAACTTACCCGCTCGCTGCCCTGTGGATCACACCCTCGTCTCCTCTCCTATCCTCCGTCTCCGAGCCACACATCGCTTCGATTCTTTCGCTTTCGATTGGTTCTGTGTTGGCGGTAGACCGCGTGTTGCAATGTCTGTCTCTTTGCACATCTACGTCAACAATACACAACAGTGCGAGGTGGCGCAATAATAAAGCGCAGTAGACTCGTGACCTAGGGTACGGATTTTAAATCCCCGTCCAGTTATCCAGGTTTAGATTTTCCGTGTTATCTGTATACTAAGGTGACAATACTCACGTGCAGCGAGAGGCACATATACAGATGGCAGTAGTATGATGTACTGAAGGTGTAAAACGGCAGTGGATTGGCGGAGATGTCATTTGACTCAGTTGATTCGTGTGAAACAGTTTCCTACCCTAATGTGGCCGCACGACGGGAATAAAGAGACTTTGAACGTGAAATAGTAGTTGGAGCTAGACGCATGGGACACTCCGTTTCGGAAACCTTTAGGAGTTCAGTATTCAGGGACCCATATTGTCAAGAGCAGGCCGAGAATACCACGTATGAGGCATCACATCTCACCATTGGCAATGCAGCGGCTGACAGCCTTCACTCAACGACAGAGAGTAGGGGCGTTTGCGTAGTGTTGTCAGTGATAACAGGCAAGCAACACTGCGTGAGATAACTGCAGAACTCCATGTGGGACGTAGGAAGAAATTATCCTTTAGGACAGTGCGGCGAGTGGGCTGTGCAAGTACCTTTGCCAGCCGCACGACATCGTGTGCAGCGCCTCTCCTGGGCTCGTGACGATATCGGTTTCACCCTGGACGACTGGAAAACCGTGGCCTGGTCAGATGAGTCCCGATTTCAGTTGGTAAGAGCTGATGGTAGGGTTTCAGTGTGACGCAGACCCCGTGAAGCCGTGGACCCAAGTTGTCAACAAAAGCACTGTGCAAGCTGGTGGTGGCTCCATAATGGTGTGGCCTTTATTTACATCAAATGTACTGGCTGCTCTGGTCCAACTGAACCGATCATTGACTGGAAATGGTTATGTCTGGGTAATTGTAGACCATTTGCAGCCATTCATGGACATCATTACGGATGAAAATGCGCCATGTCACAACGTTTGTTCGGTATTGCTTTTAAGAACATTATGGACAATTCGAACGAACGGTTTGGCCATCCAGATCACCAGACACGAATCCCATCGACGATTTATGAGACATAATCGACAGGTCAGTTAGTGCACAAAATCTTACAGCGGCAACACTTTCACTGTTATGGGCGGCTGTAGAGACAGCACGGCTCAATACTTCTGCAATAGACTTCCTGTGACTTGTTGAGTCCATGCCACGTCGAGTTGCTACACAACACGTGGCAAGGCGAGCTCCGACACGATATTAAGAAGTATCACAGTTTTGTCGCCTCCGTGTAAAGCATTGAGGGTGAATGCCAGGGTGATTCCTTTGAAAGTGTCCTGAGCTTGTGTTCCATCCTTAATGACCTCGTCGTCGATGGAACTTACAAACCCTGATATTCATTCGTCCATTCCTTCTGCAAACCACCTTAGGTCGCAAAACATATCACAGCTCTCTCTCTCTCTCTCTCTCTTTCTCAAATCAAAACCAAAGTCCCGCCACAACGGGGCTATGGAATGGTTGTATTAAAAAGTAATCACCACACGATTTAAGGCATTTATCCCACAAAGAGACGAGGCGATGAATTCGTTTTTCGTACAACGCTATCGGACACTGACTGCACCCAGTCTTCCACTTCCACGTCCGACTGAAACCGATGCCCATGCATGTCTTTCTTCTGGTCGCCAAAGATATGAAAACCAGGCGGTGCAAGATCCGGGCTGTACTGAGGATGTTGCAGTGTTTCCCAAATAAATTGCTGCAGCGTAGTCTGCGTCCGATTGGCACTGTGCGGGCGATCGTTATCGTCCAACTTACCGAAACTTGCGTGAGCAGCTTTGGATTTCTTTGGCGGTTGAGAAGTGGGATGTTTCCACTGTTATCTTTGGTGTTTGCCCTCGGTCTCTAAATCGTGGCACGAATTACGGTTTTTCGACTGCAGTCGCCCTCTGCAAGTCGAAATCCTCGAGCGCGGGACCTCAATCAGTGCGCCGCGACCGAGCGCGAGGAGTCGCAGTGGTTAACACACTGGACTCGCATTCGGGAGGACGACGATTCAAAGCCCGTATCAGGCCATCCTGATTTAGATTTTGCGTGGTTTCCCTAAATCGCTTCAGGCAAGTGCCGGGATTGATCCTTTGAAAGGATACGGCCGACTTCTTTGCCAATCCTTCCCTAATCCGATGGGACCGATGACCACTCTGTTTCGTGCGCTCCCTGGAATCAACCAACCAAAGTGCAGCGCTGTGGAGACACTTTGCAGAAACTGCGACGCGTCATAAATTAAAAACGCCCAACCCAGCGCATCCAATCGGACGACGGCTACGCTTCCCCAATGTACTTGGGACACACTGCAGCATCCTCCGTACAGACTGGATCTTTCGCTGTGTGATTCGCACATCTTTGGCGACCGGAAGAAAGACGTGCATGGGCGTAGGTTTCAGCAGGATGAGGATGAGCAAGATTGGGTGCGGTTGTACATCTGTCAGCGGTCGACTGCATTCTACGAAACAGGAATTGATCGTCTCCTCTCCCACTGGTGATTACTTTTGAACAGAAACATTCCATGATCTCGTTGTGGCTCCTGTTCTGTTTTCACTTGACTGCCCCTCATATAAATTTGACAGATAAATGCCTATTTGATGTATTTTGATGAAGTGTGTTGTCGCAACACATTCTCATTACTTACAGAAAATTTTAAGTACTTGTTCGTTGACTTTTGGAATACGTTATATTTCTTTGAAAATTTTATTCTTTAACGAAGCCGACAAGCAACTGCTAGGATGACGCGCAGCGCATGCCGTTCACAATTTGGCTCGATTCCAAACAACAAGCAACTAAATCTGCGCGCGATACCTGAGGGAGAAGCAAACCTACAGACGTGTAAACCACCACTTCTCTCTCCCCCTTTTCTGTTCCCTTTGCAGACGGTGCATGTATAGAACGATTGACGGCAAACGTTCTTTTTTCTTATTTTTTTTCAGTTCATTTTCCTACCCCCCCAAGAAAGTTAAAGAGACACTGCGCCCAGTAAAAGACAGCCGTGGTCTCGGTATCCCTAGAATTTATAAAATGAGTTATTGAGTGGTAGGAGTTTCACTGGCAGATAAACAAGAACAATACCAGAACGATGCACGGATCACCGACGCCACATTAAATATCAGCGATTTGAACAGATCTACTGCTACTGAACACTGTCTCATGAACATAAAAACGATTATGTTCGATAAAACAAAAGTATTATCTCATGCAACCACCTACTGGAATTCTGTCACCAAAGGAACCGTTGAGATCAGAATGTGCAACAGCCACTTTAACTGACATACTGGCTACACTCCTAATGGTGCAGGGAAACCGGCGCTTGATGCTGAAAGACAACATAGAATTCAATTGAATCCTCAGCCATTGAATCCAAAGCAACCAACACCCCTATCACTGCTCTGAAGTCATAGGCATCGACATAAAAACTCTTGTATCACATGTAGGATCCGTGAGTTCGTGACCTCTGCAAGACGTAATCGGCTAATTGAGATACCTAACGGCCTATTGAAATCTAATTTCCTGATGATGACGACGTAGGAAGTCGTCGAAAGCTCGAGATTGACGAGTCTCACGCGACAAGAATTCCGTGAAGCGTTTATTCAAGAACGTAGCCGCGAAAAACTACGCTCACACAACGAGTTTTTAACTTTTTCACATTTTGCGACATTCCAGGATTTGCTTCGGTGTTACTTTGTGCGTCAGACCTACAGTTTCCTTAAAATAATGACGAAGTTTGACACTAGTACACTTCTGTTGGTCAGTTATGCCTTCTTTGCAATGTAGTAATTTTGCCAATTTCATCGCTTATCTCATTTCTACTACTACTACTACTACTACTACTACTACAACTGATTGCTTTCGTCTTTCTTGGATCTACTGTCAGTCCGTATTGTGCACTGATTGCACTGTTCATTTACATTCAGTAGGTCCGACAATTCTTCAGTTTCACAGAGGATAGCAATGTCAACAGCGAACTTATCATTGATATCCTTTCACCATGATTTTTAATCTCACTCCTGAACCTTTGTTTTCGTCATTGCTTCTCCGACGTATAGATTAACAATGGGAGCGAAAATCCTCATCCTTTTCTTGCGCCCGTCCTTATCCGAGGACTTCGTTCTAGGTGTCCCATTCTTCCGTATGAGTTGTAGTTTCCCAGGTTATTTTCGTCGTAGTCACTTTGCAAGATGACTGTCACAGGAAGTAATAAGTTACTTGTGACTCTCTTTGGGAGTAAGCTCTCAGAATTTAGCAGCCCCCCCCCCCCCTCTCTCACTTAACTAGTCGAAAGAGTGTTTTGTAAGCCACTTGTTTTGTGGGTGGATTACTTAGCAGTCTTCTGATGAATCTGTCTGGAATCTACTATTCTACGATTAGTTTCATGAAATCCTTCAACTTAATTCGCTCTGTACGAAATCTCCTATATGGTCATGACTATTTTCAACGATTGATCGGTAGTCGTGTAATCAAGAAGAACTGTTCTTTCTTCCTATTTATGCACAGTAAGTCTATTTTTTGTACCCATATACACGTATTGTATACGTCAGGTTCATATTTCGTTAGAGGTGAATCACAACAGCAATGAAAGTGGTTCGGTGCAAGTACAAGCAACTTAGTTAACGCATGGTATTGCCGACGTGATCGAACCAGGAGTAGCTGTTTCAAATCCCGTTTGGGGAATTGTTTTCATTTCCATTGTTTGACCGGAAACTGGATGAGTGGTGCTGGCATAAAGTTCTCCCCATTACTCGGCTATATCCTGAAGTAAATTTCAAACACTCTGCAATGCAGCGCTGCGTGGCGGCTAGCCATTCGGCAAGATGTAGGGGATTTAACTACTGCTGCGGTGGAAATATGAAGAGGTCTTAGTCAGCTGCTAACCTCTGCTGATGTATTGTGTGCTTCGTCAGTCACCAACTAATCGTTCGTAGCAGGCTGCTAGAAGCTCCTGTGTCAATTGTAGTTGTTCTAGTACTCCGTAATATACAGAGAGAAGGCAATGCTGTGTCACAGTAAGCATCTATAATGTAAATTGCCCATGTAGTAATGATTAATACAATGTGAGTAATAGTATCCAGATAACAGGCTATATTCGCATTAGAAGTTTTTTTACTCTTCCTTTTCCTGTTGCATCGGTTGACTTGCTGAAGGTTTAATGTAGTATTCTAGCTATGTACCAGGCCATGATACAAGTTTAGCAGGTTTCCGTAACAAAAGGTTGGGATATTACGTGGAGGGTAATATGTGCTGTCTTGTTTTGTTGTTCGATTTGTACCTTGCATTGCATTTTCGAATGAGGCTCTAACGAGACAAATTTGTTTCTGAATTTCTTTCGGAAACTTCGCAGATTAAAGGAAAGCATGTTCTCTATATGAGGTGTTGAAGAGGCCGAGGATTAAAACATCACGTTTTAGCAAGAACGCCGTAAAATCACTGTTGAGACAGTTACGAATATTCAGTCACCTCGTCTTGTTATTGGGCAGTGGAATTGTGCAAATAGGCACTACAAACTTGTGCAAATAGGCACTACAAACTTGTTTCACAAACAGTCGTGGCGGGTAGTCTTTCTCGTACGTGTCTAATGAAATCGTACCTTATCTCGAAGAAAACTGTACTGTTCATCGGCGACATTAGACTGTGGCATTCATGAAGCTATGGGAAGACCGATGTCGTCCGTTTCTCAATAGTGAAATGTGCTGCCTGCTCCAGACCATTGACAGAAAGTAAAATATATCTGTGAATGGTATGATTCACAATTAAATGACGTTGTTAGAGCATTACGAGACGAGAGAAATTTTATTATTTGTCAGTTGGTTTTCGCAGGGCAACAGGAGTCATGCTAATGTGAATGTTGTTGCTCTACATTCTCGCGGTTGCTAATTCAAGTAACAACATTTCACCCTCCGACCTCACCGTATGGAATAAAAGACCTGATTGACACTACCTTTTGTCTTTTATTTACGTGCATCTACCAAGATCGATAGTCCAAAAATTTCCAAAGATATAGCACCATCTCTTCATCATCCTTCGAAGTAAAATATTACAGGTAATATTAAGTGCAGTTCCGTGATAAACATTGCGAAAAGCGGATAGAAAACGGTTCCAGCTGAAGTTGGATGCCCCTGTTGCTAACGCAGAGTACTAGAAATTTCACAATCGTAATAAAGCGATCGATTACAAAGCTACTTTTCTCTATATCGGATACACATCGTGCAGTTAGGTTGAGGAGTAGGTCGACACTCAGAAATTTTCTGTCGGTTGATAATACACTAAAGAAATTTTAGGGTTAATAACTTCAATAAGTTACTCAAGAAATGCACAAAATGTTGGACTGAGTTCAGTGCAGAACCAAAATCGCGAATAAGGCGGGCTGAAGTAGAGGCGACACGCTGCGTTTGACTCTCTGGTGCTATTATGAGAGTGCTTGGTGGTGTCTATTCTTTAGGACATATCCGCAAGAAGACACACCAAGCATTCATATAACCGAACACCTTGATGGGCTATGAATCCACCACCGTCAGTGCAGATGCACAAATCTAAAATTAGCAATCGCAGAGGACATTGACAGAGACTACACGTAAGTGGTAGTGCTAGGTGGGAATGTGAGTCGGCCGAGGAGCTTGCCGTAATAGTCCACGCATTTGCAGTCTGAGTGGCGCATTGGTTAGTGTGTCCACCTAGTAAGCTGGAGATCCTGGGTTGAAGTCCTTGTCTGGGACACATTTTCACTCATCGCTGCTAAATCCACATAAAGCCCCAATGGAGCTCCCTCCCCTCCCCTCCTTCCTCTCCCTTTCCCTTTACCCCACTCCCCACTCCCCTCCCCCTCTCCCCTCCTTCCCCTCCCTTCCCATTTCTCCCAATCCCCTTCCCCTCTCCCCTACCCTTCCCCCCTACCCCCTCCCCTCGACTATCCCCTCTCCCCTCCCCTCGCCCATCCTCTCTCATCTCACCCTCCCCTCCCCCCAGTCCCTCTCCCCATTCGCTCTCACCTCCCCATCCCCTCCCCTCTCCCCTCCCATCTCCCCTCCCCCTCCCCCCTCCTCATCTCCTCTCACCCCTCTCTCAAACCGTTCCCCTCTCTCCCCCTCCCTCTATCTCCTGCTCCCCTCCCCTCCTTTCTCTCTCTCCCCCTCCTTTCTCTCTCTCCCCCTCCTTTCTCTCTCTCCCCCTCCTTTCTCCCTCTCCCCCTCCTTTCTCACTCTCCCCCTCCTTTCTCACTCTCCCCCTCCTTTTCCTGCACCCCCTCCTTTCTCTTGCACCCCCTCCTTTCTCCCTCTCGCCATACCCTCTCCCCCTCCCACCTTCCCCTTCCCTGTCCCCCTCTCCCCTCATCCTTGCCTCCTTGCCCCCTTGCCCCCTTTATCCGCTTCCCCCCTTTGTCCCCTTGCCCCCCTTTGTTCCCCTTGCCCCCCCTTTGTCCCCCTTGCCCCCCCCTTTCCCTTGTTCCCCTTTCCCTGCTATCCACCTTCAGTTTACATAACATGTCTCAGTGTCGTCACATAGCTCACGTGATGTGAGATAGCCACAGGTTTACGTCTGATATTTGACAATATGCTACTGAAACACGCCAGAGATGCTCATATTCGCCACCTTTGTACTGACATGGATTTCTCACTGCTCAGCTATGCTCCAGTGTTGTGCTACTGATGAAGAAAGTTCAGTTTATGAGATGGACGCGATACTGGAGTATGATGCTTAGTCCTGGGTCGGTTGAGCTGTGTGGGAGCTGTCCTGCGAAGATTGGACGCTGGTCTTAACTCTGCTCTCCACATTTGCATATTATGTCGCTAGTTGGACATATTTGGAACTTTATTGATGTGCAACATTTGCCACGTAAAGTACTCACACCGAAGCAGCTGAGTTCTCGTTGCTGTAAGAATCGAGTGAGAAATTTTATGTTAGGTTCACATCGTTTTTGAGCGTTTGTTATTGTGCATTGGAATTGTATCGTAACAATTTTTTCAGCGACAAATTATTAAATATAATGTTGAACAATTAAGTGCACGATGTAAATATGTGTTATTACTGATTATTGCAGAATTTAATGAAGATTACCTTTTATAAACATTTATCAAACCGGGGGATTGGGAATACGGTCTTTTGATTTGAATAAAAAAAAATAGAGAGAGAGAGAGAGAGAGAGAGAGAGAGAGAGAGAGAGAGACTGGGTGAGGGTGGAGGTTAATGAACCATTAGTTCCTTTAGGTTGTACCTTTAATAGTTTTAACTGAACTTAAAGATGTACCATATATCCTCATGGTGTGTCTTATTTTAGGTATGGAGGCAATCATGTCGGAGTTCTTCAACGACACTACTACAGCCTTCTACATTATACTAATTGTGTGGATTGCGGACCAGTATGATGCCATCTGCTGTCACACGTCCATCACTAAGAGACACTGGCTGAGGTAAGTTATGAGGAGGAAGCGTAGCGCGCGATTAGTCACCCATAGAAACCACTCGCCCAATACTTCCTTCATTTCTTATGTAATGCAGGCCAGCTCCGACATGGAACATGGCTTTTTTTCATTTTGTTTTCAATATTGTGTTAGAGTTGGTGAAAGGCCAGTTACACAATATATGATTAGATCTTATGAAACGAAATACGAGTAGTCTTTGATACAGTGCTTAAGTTCAAGCCTTTGCTCTCCCCTTCATCTAACTGAAAACATTACTGCATTTTCTTTGCCACTGAAAGCTATTACTCCACACGTATTCTTCGGTCTTGAAGGTACTCTATTTTTGTTCTAGACTTAAATCAGCGCAACAATCATCGTTCGAACTACAATTCACAGAATCGCCCAAGTTATTTCCTCTTTCGTCTAATACTCGTATTACCACGATTTCTAACCAAATGCAGACATCATTCGAATGAATTCCAATAAATTAAATAATAAATAACACACACCCTTACGTAGGTCCTCAGGAGAAATAAGTGATTTCGATTTCGTACCACCGTCTTCTTTTTCTTCTTTTGCGTTGTTGAAAGCATTAATTGGATTTCACATCACTGTGAAACTGTGGTATCAGCGCTACAATAGATGGCATTAGGAACCACTGCTACTTGTTACGGATATTAAGTGAGTTACAGATTCGAGTGAATGGTAACTATGAACAACTGCGTCGGAGATACTTTCAACTGACACTGAAATGTGCTTTACAAATTACGATCGCATGTTTAACGATGTACCATCAACCAAGGGTATGTGCCTGCTGTGTTGCGCATGGGTATACATTTCTCCAGCGACCTTGCGAGCTATGAACTTGGCAATTTTGAACATTTTTGAAAATACTTGTAGTGTGTCTCAGCAACTTCTTTCTTTGTATCTCTACCGTATAAAAAATTTCAGGGCAGCTTTCGACATCTCGGGTTCGACCGTTCCCATGCCAGATATTGTAAGTGTACAGATTGTCCATTAGACAATTTACATAGTATGTCAACATTACATTTTAGTGCATCATATATTTTTATGTGCACATAATTATTTTTTTCGTTGAATACAAGAGAATAATTTATGAACTTTTCGTTAACGTTACAGAAAGAAACAAAACCGGTACAAAATATGCCATAGCCAGACACTAAATTACTCACATACGGCTCAAAAGTACTACATAATATCTGTTCTTGAATTCTGTATTCAACAGGAATTGATTTCTTACAACAACCTTTACCAGCGAGTACATTTGCGTTACAATATTCATAGTCTTTCCCCTAGTTACTTATGTCATTTTTAGATTCAACGGCTTCAGTGTTATCTAGTATCACTGCCTGACATCTCTTTCGCCAAATATTAGATAGTTCTTCAAAGAGCTATTAGAATGGACCGTCATCGGCTCCGCTTATTTCCTCGTGATATATGAAAAATGAACAGAAAATAGGACTGCGTCACTTTTTGTTCTGTTCTGCCTCTCCTCTACATTTAGAGTTCTTATGTCTGCTAAAAGAACAACTGATTTTCATGGTTTTGGTTATCGGACAGCTTTCAAAAAACGTAAGGAAGGCAGATGCCATCCACCAAACTGAAATATAACTTTACAATATATCCCTGGTTAAACCTAATCGTATTCGGCACATGACAGCGTGCAGAGAGGCTTACATAATTAAGCCATTAGATCAAAAATTTCCATACGATGAACTTTCACGAAGTAGAATTTCTGCCTATTTCTTTTAAGAGAGGTCTCCGTGATCCATGAATTTAAAAGGTAAGTACTTGTCGTTTTGTACTACTTGATTCCGGTTGATCATTTGTAACGATTTCGTGGCATTGCACGGACATGGCGTGTTTGCAACATTGCTGTCGTTCCTAACATCCTTGAGATAACTATCACGCCCCTTGGGGTGATGGCGGTGTGGGGGAGGGGAAGGGGAAGGGTAATGGAGAGCGGGCTCGGCAGCTGCAGGCAGTCGCGAAACTATGTCGGGGCTGGCGACATCTGTGTTTCGGCTTGCCTAATGGAGCGCTGCCAGGCGACGAATCGACTGTCTCTGCCGCCCCTGCCAGCGCATTGCCCGGATTCTTGTGTTATGAAGGCAGTTCTGACTGCCATTCACAGACTGGCTAAGGAAGGAAGCTCATACCTTTCTGTCTCGGCTGCAGATCACAAAAAGTACGGCTCGTTCGCTGGAGCTACGGACCATGGTACTTCATTCCACGACCGCAGATCGGTCGTTTAGGTCACTCACTGGCTATGGGTAGCTTTCGGTCGGCGGTTTTTCCTGACTTGGTGGCTACGTTAGATGCCCGAGCGTGCAGTCCGTCTCCAGGTTGTCACATGATGCAATCCCGTGTTTGTTCCCACAAGACTTCGTTTCAGTTATTATTGGTTGAGATCATTATGTTGACTCCAATTACAGATACGCATGAATGAGAGTGTGATTTTAAATGAAACAGAAAAAGTTAGGTTTTTTTCTTTTATACGTACACTGGTGCTTTCAAACTTAGTGATATCTTAAATTGAAAGAATTTCTATGAAAACAAAAAAAATTAATGATGATGGTTGTGTAGGAGGTTCTGCCCTATCTAATTGCTAATGTTGGAACTCGACTGAACATAGAAATTGTTGCAGCCGCTGTGCACATTATCCTGAGAAAACGTTCCCGATAAATCGCTGCAGAATTTGGACTTTCCGGACGATCTAGGAGGCATATGTTCAAAACTTCGTAAGTTTGTTAATTTAGACGGCATTTGTCATGTCAAAAGAACACAGGTCGTAACGTACATCGGAGAATGGTATCGCTTATGGAATGCAGGTCGAAACATGTTCTTTTCACAGTTTTAGATATTCATCTGAAATTTTGGCATTTAGGACTACCAAGGATTACACGAACGTGTAATGAAAATGTACACTGAACTCATTGTTATCAAAGCATATTGCGTAATACGTTTATTTTTAAACTTCTTGTTAAGTCGGAAGCACCTATTGATCTGAAACAGGAAATTTTTGTCGCTGGAGCTAGAAGGTTCCGTTGTTGCAGTCTCGGCCCCAAGCGTTCAGTTTGCTGTTTCGAAAGTTTTAGATCGCGAACCAGATCGTTCAGTTCCTTTTGATTAAAGAGCTGAGGCGAAATGTCATGATATTTAGGGCAATACTCTTCTATATGTTCAATACTTTCTGATTTACTTGACATGGTGTCTGATCCCGTGGCTTTCAAATTACAGACGGGAACAGGCAGCCCCTTATCATGGGGCACAGGCAAATGCACTGAAGATACATTTGGATGCTATATTTTATATCTAGTTTTGCTTCAATGTCCAGAAATATTTGTAAGACAGAAGTAACAATCTGAATAATGGTCATTAGGCTCACACCACATAATTGGAACAGCGAATGGCATGGCTCGACGTTTTCCTTTCAACCACTCTGTTAAGGTTGTAGTACAGGCTATGCAGGCAATACGAGGTGCAAAATTTTTATCTTGCTCACCAACAGAACAATGAAAATACAATTTATATGCCATTTTAACCAAATCAGTCATTGTTTTTCTTTGGGCTTTTGGAGTTAATTTCCCACAGACATAACAAAAGTTGTCGGGGTGGCTTGGACAGCAACGAGATTTACTAGTTGTCATTTTTCGTTGTGTAACTTTTAAATACAAACAGTTTGCACTATCTTTCACAGGAAACACTCACCGAGGATCTCTTTCACACCACTGGATTACCACACCAACCATTTACTGATGATTTGTAGATCTTCTTGCTGTCCTCTGCAAATCAAAAAAGCCGACCGGGGTGGCCGAGCGGTTCTAGGCGCTACAGTCTGGAACCGCGCGACCGCTACGGTCGCAGGTTCGAATCCTGCCTCGGGCATGGATGTGTGTGACGTCCTTAGGTTAGTTAGGTTTAAGTACTTCTAAGTTCTAGGGGACTGATGACCTCAGCAGTTAAGTCTCATAGTGCTCAAAGCCATTTGAACCATGCAAATCAAAAACAAACAATGAAACATCAAATCAGAAGAACAGAAAAAAGCGAAATACTGAATACGAAAAATAAAAAACCTTTAAAAACTCAAAAATGGTACGTTCTAGAACATTTTGAAAGGTATATTCGGATTCTACACACTAAAATGTATTACATCCCAGATGCAGAATGGCTGTTGACTAGTGAACGAGGTGTCCCTAATTCACTTGCTTACTTGTGTATACAGAGTGCGAAAATAGTTGGTAATGAAATAGTAACAGGATGGGGGACATCGAATAGTGAAGTAGAGAAAAAATTGCCAAATAACCAAAAAATGCACCGTTGTGGAAGTATCAACACAAATAGCCAGCCAGTCGGCGAGGAGCGCGTGGGAAGTCCCCTTTCCCCAGCTAATGCCTGTTACGGTAAAAAGCGTAGAAAAGAAGACGTTATGAACGAAATTGGCGTAGAAAAATTGAATGAGAGATCTGAGAAGAACAGGTTGAAATGGTTTTACGTGTAAAGAGAAAGGAAGGTGAAAGAATACCAAAGCGAGTGACGGTAGCCAAGTTTCAGGGGAGAAGGAAGGGTACAGCGATATGGATTGACTCAATACACAGCAGTTATTAAAAATTTTTAGTTCTTCTCTAATATCTTGTTTCCTTAATCTATCTTCAATTGTGCAAAGTTTAACTCCTCTCAGGAATTTCATTTTTTGTGTCTGAATACGGTGTTCTTCCTTTTTATCACCCGGCTCTCGCTTCTATAGAGCAGCGTGGGGACTGCAACAGGTTTGTATGATTTTAAAAAGGAAGTAAAAGCTTATGCAGTAACTACGGAGGAATAAGTTTGCTGGACTCAACACACACAACGGATCTTAAGATTTTAAACAAAGACTCAGAAATATAATGCAAGTACTACTGCATGAGGAACAAATGGTTCTTAGGAAAAGGCGTTCCACGATGGATGCAGTTTTTTATTTTACAGCAGATAACGCAAAAACATGGAGCATACGATAGATAAATACTCACATACACATTATTTTTATTGGTTTGAAAGAAAAAGCTCTTGACAGTGTCAATAGACAGAAACTTTGGAAGATAATTACGGATAGCGGATATCCGAACCCTCAGTGAACGCAATAAAAAGTTTACATCAGAGCACGACTATTACTCTAGGTCTTGACGGAAAATGCCTAATGAGATACCAGTCAACAAAGGAGTACGGCAAAGCTACTGTGTCTCTCCATCTTTGTTCAACAATTACATACGTGAAATAACGCATATATGGAAAATAGAATTTCAGGACGGTATATACCTAGTCGGAAGAATTCTTTTAAATAACGTAATCTGTGCTGACCATACAGTGTGCCGGCCGATGTAGCCGATTGTAGGCGCTTCAGTCTGGAACCGCGCGACCGTTAAGCTCACAGGTTCGAACCAGCCTCGGGCATGGATGTATGTGATGTCCTTAGGTTAGGTAGATTTAAATAGTTCTAAGTCTAGGGGACTGATGACCTCAGATGTTAAGTCCCATAGTGCTTAGAGCCATTTGAACCATTTGACGATACAGTGATCGTAACCGATAAAGATGATTACCTTCGGAAAAGAATTTACGTATTGACATAAATCAGTACCACGTTTGGCATAGCACAACAGAAAAAACTAAGACAATGATCTTCATGAGGTAAGAATACATTAGAACCAAAATAGCGGTAGTTCGGACGATTTTAGAATAAGTAAACCACTTCAGTTACTTACGTTGTGAGGTGACATATGGCGACAGCAAAGATGTAGAAATTAAGCTTAGTAAACTCAGCCGGGTCCGTGGAACAATGAGTAGAAATCTTAAAAAGAAAACTAAGTAAGATGCTCAAATTCTACAGAACTCTTGCAGTTCCCACACTGCTCTATGGAAGAGAGACCTCGGTGGTTACTAAAAAGCGAGAGCGTAGTTACTGGAGAAGTTAATTCATTATTTAAGTTAAACTGTCAATGCCAGGCAACTTAAAATTCCTATCCATAGTTGGTTTTGTTAGACGCGATCTTTCTGTACAGTTTACTGGGTGAAGACTCACAGATAAATCAACTAAGTTAGAAGTACATCAATTCGAGTAATTTGTTAATGTAGCGAACTACACAACAGAAACCGGACAGTGTAAAGAAATCAAAATGAGATACTGTTATGTGCTATGTTTTTTAACAGTGAAATCAAAAAGTAAATTTTAAAATGTTTGCTAATGTACGGAGAGCATGAACCAAATTTTCGTATAAGAGTTACATAAGAAGCTGTAAAATAAGGCATTGTTGAAAGCGGAAAAAATATTAAATTTTGAAACTTATCTTATGAAATACATAGGTTTTGGCAGTAAATTTTCAAAATTTTGTTCCAACGTTGATCCTCAAAGAAATGATTGGGACACCTTCTCTAAAATTTCCTACGTGTTTCGAATTATTGTAGTGGCGTCAATAATTTTTGTGACAGCTTTACACCTTTATTAACTTATTAACTTGTCGCTGCCTGGCTGGAGTTTTGTGGATGGCCTTTAGCTGCCAATGTTTTGTACACCGTTGTTTTTGTTGTTATTTTCTTTACTTCGAAGAGGTGTTTAATGCATCTCTCCAAGGTAGGCTATCATCTTCATCTCTCCATAAATGCTGCAGTCTGCATCCATTTGAACTTCCGCACTGTAGCCGAGCCTCGGTGTTTCTCTATAATCCCCCCCCTCTCTCTCTCCCCCCTCCCTCCCCCCCTCTCCCCTCTTTCCTCTCTCCTTCCCCTCTCCTGCCCCCTCCCCCCCTCACCACCTCACACTTGCCTCCAGTCACAAAGCAACGATAGTTGATGCCTCAGGATATGTTCTGCGAACTGATTTCTGTTGTCAAGTTGCGCTATAAATTTTATTTTTCTCATTTCGATTCAGTACCCTCTCATAAGGTATTCCACCTACCCATTTAATTTTAAATATGTAGCACCACATTTCTAAAGCTTCTGTGCTCTTCTTATCTTAACTACTTATCGTCCACGTTTCACTTCCTTACAACGCTACAGTCCAAACAAATACCTTCGGGAAAAACTTTTTAATTTTTAAATTTGTATTCGATGTCAACAAATTTATCTTTTTTAGGAATGCTTTACTGGATATTGCCAGTCTGCATATTGTTTCCTCTCTACTTCTGCCATAACCGGTTTTTTTGCTATCCAAATGACAAAACTCGCTTATTGCATTTAGTGTGTCATTTCCTAATCCAATTCTCTCAGCCGCATGTGATATCGCCTGATCGCATGATATAATGTGACTTCATTCCATTTCCCTTGTTTTATTTTTGCTGATGTTCATCTTACAACGCCTTTTTAAGATAATGCCTGTCATTAAAGGTAGGACAAAGGCGTTTTTTATTTATAAAACAAATAGGATAAATCTGTTTGCGCTTTCACGAGTATTACGAACACATTTTGGATTCTTTAACGGCTTAAGAGTAGTTAGGCGTGTAGATGAATAGGTTACTGGAGTCCTCCGAATTATAGGGGAAGAGTGAGACGAGGACTGGAATACGTTTGTTTCAGTGTGTATAATACAGTTATTTCGTACATGTCTTGTGTTTTTTATGTCTTAATCGTATCGCATGTATACTTGCATGGCGTAAATCGATAGCAGTCAACTATAGACATCTTCGCCTTTGTTACTGAGACGAGCTGTGTTTGCGTTAGAGTTTTCGGAATACCGGACAGTGTACAGCGGTATTTTTTATTTTCCATAAATCTCCGCTTGCACTCGCCTCTTGGTGGACTGAGAATTCAGTGACAGGTCCCTCGTGAGCCAAAAGGCATTTGCTTTCGTTTCTTTTGGCGCGAGTTTTCCGCCCCTTTACGTCTGAGTTTTGATATACATTGCGCTGTAAAGACAGGAGTTGCCGCAAAGTTTCCGTCCCCAGCGGCCTTTGTTCGGCCGACTCGTTGTTTCCCGTCCTCCCCTCCCCTCTCCTCCCCCCCCCCTCCCTTCAGGTGCCCCTGCAGCTCCAGTGCCACTGCACTGTGGTACTTGGCTCTCTGTGGATGGGGGAGGGGCTGTTGTTCCGTTCCCGGTTGCTATTTGTTCTCCATCGCCGTCGAAACCTCAAAGGGAATTCGTCGCCCGCTCGCCGCCCTACACAATGGATCGGCCAATCGACTGCACCGAAGTCGATTCAGTTTGCGCTTTTAGCAGCTGCTGTCGCGTTGGCTTCACGGCCACAACAGCCTTTCTCTCTCTCTCTCTCTCTCTCTCTTTCTTTCAAATTCCGTATTTCCCGAGTATTTTAATTTTGGTATTTGTCGTTTGCTTGGCAGTTCACATTTAAGTATCGTAGCAGTGATGTTTGCACAGTACATGAATTTTAATAAGTGTTGAGGAAGCCGATTCGAGAGTAGTTTTCAAAAGTATTTATTTGCCCTCATATCAAAGTTAATCGTCATCACGTAATTTACAGGATCTAGTTCACTTTAGTCTGAGCCATACTACGAAAAAAATACGGAAACGGTTTTGTATGCCACGTCTGGACTATTGAACTGTCTTGCTCGTCTTCAGTGTCGATGGGGGGCACATGGCTTCGCCTGGACCGTAGGATGATGTCTTTTGAGTTACCTTGCACGGTTACCAGAAGCGGCTCGTTTGGTAACTGCTTTTGGTAGGTTATTAATAAGCGTCTGTTAATTCTGATGTTATGTTAATGTCCACGGATATGAATGAAAAAGAAGTAAAGCTCCATGCATTAATTGGACGTGGTTGGTAGCTGTACTCGGCAATACCCTAAAACGAGACGACCACATAGTCGAAATAGTTTTCCACCGCTGAAATTAAAAACTGCTGATACCCGATGCTGCAGCACTGGAATTACAAATTCCATTGCAGAATTAGCTACTCACGAAGTTCAGTGTAATTTTAATTTGGATCGTTGCAGCATGGTAATAAGTGTCCAAGGAATAGAAAAGCAACTGGAATCACTCAACAGAGGAAAGTCCACTGGACCTGACGGGATACCAATTCGATTCTACACAGAGTACGCGAAAGAACTTGCCCCCCTTCTAACAGCCGCGTACCGCAAGTCTCTAGAGGAACGGAAGGTTCCAAATGATTGGAAAAGAGCACAGGTAGTCCCAGTCTTCAAGAAGGGTCGTCGAGCAGATGCGCAAAACTATAGACCTATATCTCTGACGTCTATCTGTTGTAGAATTTTAGAACATGTTTTTTGCTCTCGTATCATGTTGTTTTTGGAAACCCAGAATCTACTATGTAGGAATCAACATAGATTCCGGAAACAGCGATCGTGTGAGACCCAAATCGCTTTATTTGTTCATGATACCCAGAAAATATTAGATACAGGCTCCCAGGTAGATGCTATTTTCCTTGACTTCCGGAAGGCGTTCGATACAGTTCCGCACAGTCGCCTGATAAACAAAGTAAGAGCCTACGGAATATCAGACCAGCTGTGTGGCTGGATTGAAGAGTTTTTAGCAAACAGAACACAGCATGTTGTTATAAATGGGGAGACGTCTATAGACGTTAAAGTAACCTCTGGCGTGCAACAGGGGAGTGTTATGGGACCATTGCTTTTCACGATATATATAAATGACCTAGTAGATAGTGTCGGAAGTTCCATGCGGCTTTTCGCGGATGATGCTGTAGTATACAGAGAAGTTGCAGCATTAGAAAATTGCAGCGAAATGCAGGAAGATCTGCAGCGGATAGGCACTTGGTGCAGGGAGTGGCAGCTGACCCTTAACATAGACAAATGTAATGTATTGCGAATACATAGAAAGAAGGATCCTTTATTGTATGATTATATGATAGCGGAACAAACACTGGTAGCAGTTACTTCTGTAAAATATCTGGGAGTATGCGTGCGGAACGATTTGAAGTGGAATGATCATATAAAATTAATTGTTGGTAAGGCGGGTACCAGGTTGAGATTCATTGGGAGAGTCCTTAGAAAATGTAGTCCATCAACAAAGGAGGTGGCTTACAAAACACTCGTTCGACCTATACTTGAGTATTGCTCATCAGTGTGGGATCCGTACCAGATCGGGTTGACGGAGGAGATAGAGAAGATCCAAAGAAGAGCGGCGCGTTTCGTCACAGGGTTATTTGGTAACCGTGATAGCGTTACGGAGATGTTTAGCAAACTCAAGTGGCAGACTCTGCAAGAGAGGCGCTCTGCATCGCGGTGTAGCTTGCTCGCCAGGTTTCGAGAGGGTGCGTTTCTGGATGAGGTATCGAATATATTGCTTCCCCCTACTTATACCTCCCGAGGAAATCACGAATGTAAAATTAGAGAGATTCGAACGCGTACGGAGGCTTTCAGACAGTCGTTCTTCCCGCGAACCATACGCGACTGGAACAGAAAAGGGAGGTAATGACCGTGGCACGTAAAGTGCCCTCCGCCACACACCGTTGGTGGCTTGCGGAGTGTGAATGTAGATGTAGATGTAATACATCTTGCGTATGAAGCGACACAGTGCAGTCCCAAATTTCGAACACTCTCGACGGCTCTTTGCCAGATTATAAGAAAAGTTCGTAATCATCTGCAGTGAAGTCGACCGTTAGAGAATCCGCTGCATTTGTCGTGTAATGTAGGAATTTCAGTTCTGGACCGAGACGACCACATAGGCAACCTGCGATACATAGAGGCACAAAATTGTGGGCTACTTACCTGTAGCTTTTCAGGAGCTCAAGACTGATCGCACCTCTGCTTACATAAACACATACAATAGGTAAGACGATAAGACGGCATGACAATTATGATTTTAAATGATTAACCCGTGTTTATCATATTGTGGAATGATTATCTGGCCATCCCTGAGTAGAGCCTCTCTGCTGTAGATCTACGGTGAAGCACCAGTCCTAAATTCGAAACTTTGTACGTGGTCATGAAAATGCAGAATGAATGTTACATAATTACACAGCTGCTCTTGGCTTGACAAGGCTCTTACCGCCAGTACCAATATCTCAACGTAGAGGAGCCCAAACATGCTCTATGGGACTTAGGTCGTCGGACGAAACTGGGTTGTATCTGGTCGATGACGAAGACTAAGAAGTCCAGCATTGTCGCCTTGTAGAATGAAGCAATCATCATTCTATGAGGACTTCTCTAAGCATAGGGGATGTCGTTCTCCATTTATGTGGAGTCAAGTATACATTTTAATTGCTTTCATTTTGACATGGACGCCCACTTTAGGTCAGGGAGAAATTTATGGTAGTTCCTTTACAACTTAATGTAAAATCTTATACTGAAATGCTGATTTCAAAACAACTGTCATCTTTCAGGCACAAACCGAGATTTAAAGCAGTATTATGCCCATTATGTTAATGGCAATGTGAGAATCACCTTCTGTGGCATTGCGTATAAGTGACTTTGACAAAGGAGGCAATGGCCTGTGAACTTTTAGTGGTATGCTGTAGTGCATATCGTTACCAACTGGCAGTCTGGTTATTTGCGCTGCCAGCCACACCGTGGCTCCTCTACAGCACGTACAGTCGTGGGTGAAGGCTGACGCATGGCCAGAGTGGGCTAGGCATCTAACAGCAATGGCTCCAAATGATCCTAGGAGTACATCAAAAATCTCTCGTCTCCCTTGGGATTTGACTAAATTCACCTTAGGTGTTTCCATACTTGGTAGACCTATTCTCTAAATTGCAGGTGTTGATCACTGTTGATGATTTGTCAACCTGCCTATTTGAGTTCGAATTTTACTTAGCTGTCATCTGTCAGTGGCCCTTCAGTGCTGTTTGCGTGGTAAATTCGACCTCCTCGTCATCTGACCAACATTTGATTACCTCTGCTGACTTCTCACTTTTTTTTTTAGTCATCAGTCTTCTTTTTAAATTTATTAGCCTTTGGCACTAGCCATTTAGCCAGAAAAGTGAGTAACTACAGATTGAGTATACAGTATCATATATTATAAATTACATGAATTCCAGGTAAACTTGACTGGTTTCATGCGCCCTGCCACCAATTCCTCTCTTGTGTCAACCTTTTCATATCAGGGTAGCCCTTGTAACCTATCTCCTCAATCATTTGTTGGATGTATTCCAATGTCTGTCCTCCTGTACATTTTTTACCGTTTGCAGTTCCCTCTGCCATGGAAGTTACTCCCTGAATCCTTGCACATATCCTGTACTCCTGTCCCATCTCTTTGTCAGTGTTTTCCACGTATTCCATTCCTCGCCGATTCTAAGGAGAACCTCCTCATTCCTTACCTTATCAGTCCACCTAATTTTCAATAGCGCCACATCTCAGATGCTTTGATTCTGCTCTGTTCTGGTTTTTCCACAGTCCAGGTCGTACTCCCTTACAATGCTGGGCTCGATACGTACATTCTCATAAATTGTTTCCTCAAAATTAAGACTTACGTTTGATACTAGCAGACTTCTCTTGGCCACGAAAGCCCTTTTTGCCAGAGCTAGTTTATTCTTATGTCCTCCTTGGCCTGACCGTCACGGGTTATCTTGCTGCTTAGGTAGCAGACAGAATTCCTTAACTACTTCTACGTTGTTAACACCAATCCTGATGTTGAGTTTCACGCTGTTCTCATTTCTGTAATTTTGCATTACATTCGTCTTTCTTCGATTTGCTCTCAATTCATATTGTATACTCATTATGCTGTTTATTCCATTCAACCGATCATGTAATTCTTCACTTTCGCTTATGATAGCTGTTATCATCGGTGAATTTTCTCATTGATACTTTTCACAGTGAATTTTAATTCCACTCTTGAGCCTTTCCTTTATGTCCGTCATTGCTTGTCCGATGTATAGATTGAAAAGAATGGAAAAAGTGTACATCCCTGCCTGATACCCTTTTTAATCCGAGCAGTTCGTTTTTGGTCTTCCTCTCGTATTATCTCCTCTTGGTTCTTGTAGTTTTTTGTCTCTCTCTAAGACGACTAACTACCGCTTCCTCTCAATCATACAGATGGTTGCTATGTACAGATGATACAAACTTTGCTGTGGCAGATTTTTACATAACTACTATTATCGAAACATGTTGAACCGTCGTGCCGTTTCCTCCGTATTGCGGCATCCTTTATGCTTTTCATAATCCGATGCTTAGTTTTCACTGGCAAAAATAAAATAGTATGCGTTTGAACTACGTGAAGCTAAATCATAATTGCAGATAATGAGGAAC